>NW_017308457.1:30338-122196 GCF_000935625.1 Nanorana parkeri | reverse complement strand
AGAATTCTAGCTTCCTGGCTAGCAAAAGCAATCAGAAAAGCATTTGTGATTCAGGGCATTCCTGCTCTGGAGGCCCAGGCAAATTCCACGCGAGGAGTGGCAACATCATGGGCAGCCTCTGCCAAAGCCGCAACTTGGTCATCTAGGAACACCTACATTAATCACTATAGAATTGACCCGGCTGCTCTCACTACTGTGGCCTTCGGCAAGACAGTTATTGCAGCAGGCTCTTCTGCTGAAGCTGTCAAACTACCTATCAAACTTATGATTGCATGTCTTCCCTTCCTGTGATGATTTCTATGTACCATTGTGTGTTGCCATGATGTGACAGGAAAATATCAAATTGTATACTCACCTATCAGTAATTTTCTTTTCCTGGTGCATGCTCATGGCAGCACGTAGGGACCCTCCCTACATGGCTCGTGATATCTACAAGGATGAGGGCCCAGAAGCAGGGGTCAAAACTTATGGAGGGCTTGTCCTATGGGGTTAAGGGGTGGATCGTCAACATGTGTGCTGACATGAAGATGCACCAAGAAAAGAAAATTACCGATAGGTGAGTATACAATTTTCCGTTATATATACATGTGTATATATATATTCTCTCTCTCTTTCGCTCTCTCTCTCTCATGTGCGTGTTTTTATTAGACATGCAAAACATGTTCCTGTGCCTTTAAGGGATGTTGGGCTTCCTCCTGACAGACCTGCACCCAATTTTATCTTCTGACCCATGTGCTCCAAGATGGAGACTCTCATAGTTTAGAGTTAGGACCACACTATAAGAGGTGCCTTGGCGCGGCTGTGCGGCTTTCATATTTTCCGCAGAAGACGTGTATCCAAACCGCTGTTTTTAACCCTAGTGGTGAGACAAGTTTTTTTTACATGCTAGCTTGTGAGTGTGCCAGGAAAACCTTTTTTCTGTTTCACTGTTTAAAGCCCATTCCATCTGCACCTTGCTGTAAAGCTGGTGACAACTTGATGAGTGCATTTGTCATTTGTTTTGTTTGACTGATTTGGTGCAGTGATGCATGGGGGGTCTTAGCTGCCATTGGGATGTGCGTGATCCCTTGTGCGTTCCTGTGCCTTTAAGGGAGGTTGGGCTTCCTCCTGACAGACCTGCACCCAATTTTATCTTCTGATCCATGTGCTCCAAGATGGAGTCTCTCATAGTTTAGAGTTAGGACCGCACTATAAGAGGCGCCTTGGCGCGGCTGTGCGGCTTTCAAATTTTCTGCAGAAGACGTGTATCCAAACCTCTGTTTTTAACCCTAGGGGTGAGACAAGTTTTTTTACATGCTAGCTTGTGAGTGTGCCAGGAAAACTTTTTGCTGTTTTTAATAGACATTACTCACATCTTGTTATCCTGTTTCTTTGCTTGCTTCAGTTATGCCACTTGCTACATTTATAATTTGTACTTATAATAGCAAGCACTATATTATGTTTAAAGCTCTTTGGGGCTTTTACCATTCTGCTTCTCTCTTTAGTGAACTAAGATGTAATAAAACATACCTCAGGATCCATTTTTATTATGTTTGGTATTTACAGTATTGAAGCTGAGGGAACACGTGCCAGTTGAAAATCTCCATTATTTAGCAATCTGGAAGCTCTTTTGTAGGAAGGAAACATATGCAGAAACGTAAGGTTTCCAACCATACTCTTGAGAAGCCTTGCTTAGAACATTCATCAAGCAAGTCTTAAAAAATAATTTTGAAAAATGATTCCAGGAATGATAGGTTAAACAAATGATAGCCTTATTCTATGCTATAATACCTGAAAACACTACCTAGAATAAAAACCGATCCAAGTTTCCTGTTACTGTAAACTATAAAGAATAACTTTCTGAGTGAGTTATACTAGTATTGATTCTAAAACTCGATGCAATGCAATGTCATATATACCTGAAGGCAACAGTGCATTAAGTGAATGTCACTTTGCTTCTACAGCATTAGCAGCAGAACTGCCTTACTTTACATTGTCTGTACTTTGATATGTCAATTACTTGAAGTCTTTTCAATCATTTCGGAGCCACATATTTCTTTTCCTGCACACTGAGTTTGATCTTTCAAAGTGCCTTGCAGGAACTCTAAAACATCATTTCATTTTTTTTTTTTAGTTTCTTTGTTAGCTTCACATACAAAACACATGCACTAATTTTTATTGTATCATGTGTTATTTCCTCCAGATATTTTTTCACAACATTTTATTTTCTTCTGTGGCTAATCCCCCTACAAGTCATAGAGAGACAAGGAATGAAAAAAAAAAGTTTCCCCCAGAGTGTGCATCATTATGCAGGCAAACATTTTCTATTCAGTTATGGACAGGTTCAGAGAGTTGATGTACCTGCTCTGCCACTCAGCCTCCCGCTGTGAAAGCTCCGCGGCCGCCCCTGAGAAAAAAACCCTTCCTGCACGTGGGCAGGAAGGTACCAAAACATCAAATTGGACGGGGGTGTTGGGACGTACCAACTGTTCAGTAAGACCGCGGCGGACCCTTGCCGATCCCTGGCGGGGGGCACACGGGGGGCAAGTGAAAACCTAGGGGGGGTAATTGCCCCCCCTTGCCCCCCTGTAGCGACGCCACTGACCACATCATAACAGTTTTGCAGTTAAAGGCAAACATACTTTGAAGTTTAGATCCCTGGGAAAATATGGCTATAAAAAAATAGATGAGAAAGGCTCTTCAAACTTTTGAATTATTAGTGTAAATAAAACACATGTATTTTATGCAGATAACATATTTTTGACATGCAGTCTTCATTTTAAACGATTTAAAAGTTATTTGGGCGCAGTAATCTAATATATTTAACAGAACCTAAAACCTCTTTTCAGTTTTATTGATTGCACATCCCACAATAATATCAGTAGAATTGTACTTGTCAAAGTGGGAGCCTTTCATCCAACAGTCACAGTGCTAGTTGCATTATTCCATTTATACTAAGAGAGTTCCCAGACTATGTATACTAAAGGAGTGTACACTAAGAACACTAAAGGAGTGTACTAAAGGAGTGCCCAGAGCCTATGGCCTGACATTTGGGCCATATGTTCCTGCCTGTTGGCCAGCACTAGAATTGTGATCTTTAAAGATTTTTTAGAATAAATTACTTTACAGTACAAGCAGCTAGAGAGGTCAGTGATGGCTTGTTTTAAAACTATTTTACTTCTTGTTAAATACATAATGTCCATAGTCTGGGCAAGGGTGCAATTTAAAAATGTTATTGTTAATATTTACTATTATGCACACTTACTCCTTACACTAGGAGTAAGTATATGAATGCAAATTTTAAAAAGCCTTAACTATGTATGCATTACAAATATTAGTTTCATAGCATAATACTTATTTTAGTTATTTTTTATGATTCCTGCATTTATGGATAGAAATAAAGCATTATTTAATTAGTAATAAACTGTAGGGCTATAAATATTAATACTGTAATCAATAATGCATTGGTACCAATAGTAGTATCAATGCCGATACCGAGTAATTGGGCGAGTGCTCGTACTTGCCCAAATGCTCCGAGACCTTCCCCAATACCCGAACTTCCGGTCAGAGGGAGATTTCCCCTGACCGACAGTGCCACGAGGAAACATGAGGAACAGAATAAGCATGGCACAGATCTGAAGTCATAGCAACAATAAAGGATCAGTTAAGTGTGTTCCTGAGATCAGCGGGTACCCAGGGTGCAGAGTAAACGTGACAGACCTGTCAACAATGCATTACAGCACTATTAATTGTTTGCCTGTCCGTGTTATCATTAAAACTTTCCTTCAAGTTTTACAAGTTTTAAAGAAAGTACCTAAAGGAGAACTATGTGGTGAGTGATTTACACCCATTCTCATAGAGCCGACGCGTGACATTGAAACTGTCACACGTCGACTCTATAGATCTGGAAGTGAGTGAACACATACTGTTGCTCGCTCACTTCCCCATCATCTCCCTGCAGAGAGCAGTGACTTTCAGTCACCGCTCCCCGCAAGAATCCCCCCTCTCCGATCCTCCAGTGCTGACTTGGGAGGGGTGGGCACAGCTGGCTCTGCCTCTAGATAGGCAGAGCCCGCTGTCAATCAGCCAGCTGGGTGGATCCCGGCTGTCGCGCTCTAGAGCAATAGCCTGCTATATACTGAGCTTTGGGTCACGGGAGGAGATTAGTATATGTCCTCCCATGACCCTAAAAGGAACTATGGGATAAAAAGGTTACCCCATAGTTCTCTTTTAAGTACTTACAAAACTCTTTACTTAGCTTTATTGTTACTTTTACAATGGATACACAGCTATCTGTCCTTATTTTTATTAAATTAGATATTTTTACAGTCTGACAAGTTTTAGATGGGATACACAGGATATATGAGCCAAAAATGTTTGGAGAAGAAAGGAGCACAGTGAGTCAGAAGGACAGAGAAGTGAGAATGGAAGAAGGATGGTTCGTGTGCTGAAAGAGCTGAGCATATACAATGTTGAGTGGAGAACAGTAGGGTGGAAGATTGCACAAAAAAGGGCATGTTTAATGGGCTTGACCTGATTCCTTAGAGAAACTTACTAGTGTATGACTGCTCTTTTATTAGTCAATAATGGACTAGGGCAAACTTTAGATCATGTTGTAATGCCCAGCTATTGTAATGTTCACAGAGGTTTCTTAGAAGGAAGGGTGTGACTATGCTGTCTGGAGCAAAGATAGAAAACACAGTTGTTAACTTGGATATCTGCTTTAGGTGCGAAAGTGAATCTTTCCCTAACTCTGATGATTTAAAACAATAAGTACTGAGTAGGAGTTGACACCACAAGAGACACTTCTCAACCTGAGACATTATCCCCACACACTGGCACTGCCTAATGAATAAAGCTTACTGACCATTAGGCCACTCTCATTGGCTGGGTGGCCTGCTGGTGGGTGAGATTTAATACCTTGGTTAGTGAGACTTATACCCCTGAGGCCCTCAAAATAGATCATACCAATTAAGCCCATTCATTGATAACATTTTAAGGTTCAGATAGAGCGGAGGACAGTTTCACTTTAAGTCCCGTGGATGCATGCCAAACATGCGTGCTTTGACATGCACACTTTGATGCAGGTTCAGGGACATGTCAAATCATGCGTCACACTTGCGGTGGCATTATTTGTTAATGGCACCCTAAATGCATCCAGGAAAAATGCATCTTTCCATTGTGTAAACAAATATGCGCCTACAGTATGTACGCGTTTACAGTACATCTGTAGCAGAATCTGTCCAGCATTTGTCAAATGTGTGGCAACCATTGAAAACATGGGTGATGCACGGCAAACACTTAAAAAAAAGCACATGAACAAGTATGAACAGGGGCTAAGTGTTAATATTAAAGTTAGGTGTTAGCGTTTAAGTAAAAGTTATGGTTGAGTGTAAAGTAGACTATATATGCAGCAAATTTCAGCTGGTTCTTGATGAACCAACCAAAATTCACTGCTGTTGGCACCTTTCTTGGCTCAACAGATCAATCAGCCAATCAGTTCGGGTATTCTGACAGCGGCCGACATCAGAATACAATAGAAACAGTGAGGGATTCCTTGATCAATGCCCGTAAGCGTTTATGGAGGAATTTTTTATATTTTTTTTAGTTAAGAACAAAAGGAATAGAACCGTGTATACCCAGCTTCAGAATTAGGTTAAGGTCTTCTTATATAAAAGGTCATGATGATGTTGTAATTGGCAAAAATAACATGCTACAGGAGAACATAGATGAGGCACAGAAAGAGACTGGATCTGCAAAAGTGAGTGCATGGAGGAGGGAACCTAGGAAGAGAAGGAATATTAGCTTAAAAACTGATAATAACATTATCACTTGTAATTATTACTCCTGCAAGTCATTTTTTTGTACATTGCATACATTCTGTTTATCATTCCATCTTTCTACAAAACAGTAAAGAAAAACAAAAATCTTTCTGTGTGGGGACATTATAATGCACTCTATGTAAGACAGAGAATACTGAAGCCTTACAAACAGCATCTGTGTTTGGAAAGTATGGTGGCAATTGGAAATCCTGCAGACTGCTTCAAGAAATTTTCCTATAAAGTAGTAGTAATTAGTGCATTTCAGTTTCAACAACTGTAATTAAATCTGACCTTTTAGTTAATTATGTCTTGACATTTATGATTTTAAACTAACTTTCCCTGTAGTGTCAATGTGTTATATATATGGATGCTAATAAGCAGTTTCTGCAATTCGATACCATAGTTACCTAGTTCAGATGTTTCTACATTGTGATCTGCATCATTTCTGACACATACAAGTGAAAAGAAAAATGGTGTGATATTTCCATGTACAGCTTTCCTAGCAGATGCCTGTTGTGTCTGCACTGCATTCCAGTATACCTAGAACAACATTGTAGCTGATCATTTCCTGTAAAATCATGTTTAGTCATGTTGCAAACTGCAAACAGTGAAAACAAATATAATCAAAACATAGAGTATAATGTATATGGTACCCTGCTATAACTAATGTATCATTATATTGTTCCTACATATTTAAGTTTCACAATATTATGGATTATAAATTCAATATTTGGACTGTAATCTAACTTTTTATAATTACACATAACTAATGAGTAGGTAACTGATTGTAATCTGCATTTTCATACACTTAGAGGTGTATTTCTAGACAATTTGAAGAGCCATCTATCCTGCCAAACTCTGGAAACATCTGTTCTGCGGTAATGTAGGCAAAAATGTATATTTTCTTTTCAAGTTGAATGTAATATTAGGAACATACTGCTTTATGGCCACTAGATAGAGCTGTGGAACATAGGAAATAAATACGTATCTACCATGCTCCTCAGCTCCAGCTAGTGGCCATAATGTGATTTTTTTCCAGATATTACATTTGACTCAAAAAGAAAATATACTTACGGGTCTATTCACGAAGCTGCGTAACATGCAGAGCATGTTCGGCCGACCCGAAGCCACATGAAGCAGGCCGATGTACGGCGGATTTCAGCAGATGTTCAGCTGAACTCAGCCGTACCAGCCTGAAGTGAATAGCCGAACAGTGGTCGGCTCACTTCACTTCTGATCGGTAATTCACTCGGCTGCCCTCGGCAGCATAGTGAATAGACCCCTTAGTATGATCATTTTTGCCTACATTCCCACTGAATGAACATTTACAGGGTTTTCCAGGATGAATGGCCCTGGGAATTGTTGATAAATATACCCCTAAAACTCAAAATGTAACAAATGTTTAGGTATACTATCTTGATTAGTAACTTAACTCCAACAATGATCTTTTACATCAGTCTTTGTCTGTGACTGGCGAACTTTGCACTATTTGCTCCATTATGTTCATTGGGGCCCCCAGGCTCATCTATGTGAACACTTAAAGTGACATTAAACCCTCAGATTTTTTAACATAAAACAATACTGTAATGTGTGCCTTACTGTAATCCATGGTTGTTTCCCTTCTCTTTGCTGCTCTTCCTTTTAAATCTGTATCTGTTCTCATGCTCTGCAGAACTTCTGTTTTGCAGCAGACTGCCTTGTCTCAGGAATGGATACATGGTGTCTGTGTATACGTTTGTATAGGCTTGTAACCGGAGCCAGCACTACAGGAAGAGGCCCTGAGCTGAAAAGGGAAATTCTCCCCAAGCATGAGAAGACATGAGGATTTAAAAGGAAGAGCAGCAAAGAGAAGGGAAACAACCATGGATTACAGTAAGGCAAAAAAAATCTGAGGATTTAATGTCACTTTAAGGGCCAGTGTTGACAGACTTTTAATCACTGCAGAACTGCTTCTTTGTCATACAAGTCTATCAGAATATAAAAGTGGCTAATGCAGGTTAAATACAATTCAACTTTTTAATCTTAAAATGAATTACACCAAATCTGCAGCTCTTAATGTTAATGCACCCTTGAAAGAGGTGGATAGCCTCAAAGTGAAGTTCCCTTTCCTGTGGTGTGACTCCTATATTCAGTACTTCGGGATCAAATTACCGGCCCACTTATCTGACTTTTTTGCATTTAATTTTACCCCACTTTGTGCAGCAATTGAGGCAGGCCTTCACAATTGGCACAACTTAACATTTACATGGTTCGGCAGAATTTATTTGATAAAGATGAATGTTCTCTCCAGGTTGTTATACCCATGCCAAACTATCCCCATATAATAACCTAAGCTTTTTCTTAAGAAATTGGAGACCGATCTTTCCAAATGTATTTGGAAGGATAAGTCTCAAAGCTTTGACTGGTCTTTCCTAAAAACCGACAAGAGGAGGATTGGGTACTCCCGACTTTCATATACTGTATATTACGTCGCTTCTCACCTTACCAGAGTTATCCATTGGCATGGTCATTCCAAATCCGAACTCTGGGTAAGCATTGGGCAGAGTAGGTATCAAATACCTTTGTCTTTGGTGGCCTGGTTGCCACTCAAACAGTGCCCAAGCTCAGCTTCTTCCCTTCCACTCATATCAGTGACACTGACTGAACTTTCCCACTTATGACTCAACAGCATAATCACGACCACTGACACTCCACTGACCCCCTTGACTATCAATATGGACTTTCTCCCTGGGACCTTACACAAATTTCTGACTCACTGGAAAGTTTCATGTTCCTTAATAGCTAAAACTTTCTTCCGTGACCAGAAATTTCTAGATAGAACAGCGCTGCCCACCCTATCTCAGACAGGTTCTGTCCCTTGGTGGTCATACACAGAAATCAGACATTACCTGTTACACCCCCGCAAGAGACAGAACTTCTCCAGGCCCCTCACTCCATTTAAACGAGCTTGTATGGGTGCATGCAGGGCCTACGAGGCATCTGATTTCCTGGCTATATTCATTGCTTGGCAGCCAGATGTCTGATCACACACAATGGCTACGGGATAAATGAGAAAGAGAGTTGAACACTTCTCTTACAAATGACTCCTGGCAAGAAATTTGCTCTAGTGTACATAAGGGTTCAGTCAGTAGCCGGACACAGGAGACTAATTACAAAATATTTACTTTCTGGTATAGGACACCCCTAGTCATACCCAAGATGCATCCGACCTTACCAAACCTCTATTGGCACTGCCAGAACGAAGTAGGCTCTCTCCTTCACATTTTTTTGGTGTGTCCCATGCTTACATCATTTTGGATGCAGGTGCATGCAATCACCTCCCAAGTAACCAGATTGTTTTTTCAGTACTTACCCACAATGTTCCTTTTGCATTGGCAGGAAAAGTTGCTCTCGCGCTCCCCTAAATTTCTGCATAGGCATATGATAAATGCTGCTTGTGCTATTATCCAAAGACATTGGAGAGATCCTCAAACTCCCTGTGTGGCTGAATGGATCAAACAAGTTGATCATGTATGCAAAATGGAAGAGTTGATGTATACCAAAATGGACAAACTAGATTCATTTATTGCTGCGTGGTCCTGGTGGACTCATTTTTGTACAGGGACACTGTACAAAAGTCTTACTTCTGGAGTTGTTGTAATAAACACTTAAGCTTGAGACTTGTTCTGTGCCGTGTTTTGTATACCTCCCTGTTTGTTATATAGCTGCTTGGGTGATGCCTTTCTCTCCCCCCCCTTTTTGTATTTTCGGTCTCTGGAAGTATGTCATTAAACTTTCCACCCCCCCTCCATCCTCCCCTTTCCCCTCCTTTTTGTTATGATTTAGGTCTTTCTTTTTTTACTCTCTCCTTTATCCTTTTTTGCTTCTTCCCCCTCGACAGCTTCATATATGTGCCTTGTCCCGTGTGTGCCTCTCCTTTATTTTCAAGCTCCCTACTTAGGCCTTCACATTTGGCCTGCATGGACTGCATGTTTAGAGTTGTTCTTTCCATTTTTATCTTCAAAAGTACCTAATAATACTTACTGTTTATAGTAAGATAATCTTAATGTTGTGTTATCGTGAACTATGTGCAGTGGCGGAGCTAAGGAACAAAGGGCCCTGGTGCAATATTTTTTTTGGCCCCCCCCCCAAAAAAAACCCCCACAAACACAGCGCTCTCCTCCCGCAGCGCTCGGCCGGCTGTCACTTTCTCTCCTCCCTTCTGGGACATAGAGCAGCGCCCAGCAGAGAGGAAAGAAAGCACGGATGCGCTGCTGTATCAGCAGAAAAACTGCACTTTTGGCATTTAGCCAAAAGTGCTGCAGAGATGGGGGCCCGCTGGCCGCTGGGTACCGATCCGGCGCTGGGACTGTGCTGGGCCCCCTGGAGGCCCGAGGCCCTGGTGTGTCCGCACCGCCTGCACCGGCGGTAGTTCCGCCACTGACTATGTGTTAGCACTTAATGCCGTGGGAGTTTTCTCTTTTCTTTCTTTTCCCTCACAATATTTATTATGTGTCTGTGTATTGTAAATATTCTGTGATTTTTGATGTACTGTAATGCTGTCATAATTATCTGGTATTTTGCTACCAAAGACTTGATATCTCTGTAGGTTGATTTTCTCTTTTCTTGTGTTGAATATATGTTTTTGTCTTTTAAAACATTATTGGAAAAAAAATACAGTTCAACTGCACCTGCAATTATTTTTGAATGATCTCAGAGGCATACAGTATATTGATGTTAAAAGCATACTACATTTGCCCATTGAACCTTGTCGACACAAGCCCTTATTTTTTTTTTTTTAAAGGAGGAAATTGACTTACAGGGTTATTCACAAAAGGGTGAAGAGTTTGGAGAAGGCAGGAGAAGCGAACAATCTAGGACAACATAGCTGGATAAATTAACTGGAAAAATTCTCCAATTCAGCTCACTTTCCATTTCAGATATGTTGTCCCAAATTGTTCACTTCTCCTGCCTTCCCCAAACTCTTCACCCTTTTGTGAATAACCATGTTAGTGATTCTGTGTCTCAAATATCTAAATCCAACAATACCATTTTATATAATGCAGATTACAAGTTTTTAGATTACATGGCTGCATTAGTTTCCTTCTTTCAGGATTCTTTTTCATTTATTTTCACTTGGTGATTATGACACCTCCTGTCCTGGGGTGATAAAGCTTAATCACTCACTCTATTGCATACATGGAGGGGCATAATGTTCACCTTAGGCTACTCTCCTTATGTGGACTTCCTCCTCTTCTCATTCCCATTACATAGGGAGACGGGGTTCTGTAGTAGATATAAAATAGCTTTGAAAGCTGATAAGATTGTTTAAATTCAGTGAAAAGGAAGTTACAACGACACAAGAGTGCTGGCAAGATCAACGGTTATTTTCTGTATTTGCAGAAAATTTTGGTAGCCTAAAATAAGGACAACAAGTACAGTCACTGAATGTAAGGACTTGTAGGCTGCAATATATATATATTTTTTTAATTGGAGTTAGATTTGATGACACTAGGGGACATACCATCCTGCAGCAGAGGAGACAGGCAGGAGGGAGCACTGCCACAGCCAGTTAGCTTCAAGGATTGGGTGAGTAGAACTTTGTTATTTTCAGCCCTAGACCAAAATGAGCAGTTAACTCTTGCAGTGGGAGTAGCCCCATTGCAAGGGATAATAAACAATTTACCTAGAGTTCTGCTTTATTTCACAGTTGGATATGTTATCCTATCCTTTTTTATGTGTTTGCTGCAATCCTGGGGACAGGATTATGACAATAGCAGGAAGGACATCACAATGCATTGTTAGAACCCTTTGTCAGAATACCTCAAATAATAACTGCAGCTGATTGGCTTCAGTCTTGTTTGGCCAAGAATGATATTTACATATAATATCTATCTATCTATCTATAGACAGATATATCTATAGTATATGTAACGTTATATACAGTTTGTTCATATACCATTTATATATGTAGACATTATATTGCCAACAAAATTCTGATTGCAATATAACCAAGATAAAGGGAAACACACATATATATTTAATGCAGCCAATTATTAAGAATAGTTTGCTTAAAAAAGAAACACAAGAGAGATCACTGAAGAGTTCAACCACTTACTGGAGTAAACATACTGAAATGTATTGACATGAAGTTCACACCATGCACAGAACACGGTATCCTATTTCATTATTGATCTCATATTTTACCAACGTTAAATCTCATTTTTAATGGCCTGTGTCTCCAAGTGTTTTTTTTTTCCTCCTTTAGGCAGTATGAGAAGATTCTGATGAATAATGATTTATTTACTTGTTTGCTACCCCGTAAAGAGATTTCCAGTGATGAAAAAGAGGCTCAAGAGAATAAGCTAAACAATCCTGCAGGCTCAACCTAACACTGTGTCCCTGGACTTTAAACAGCTTGACCTATTCATTGACTGTGTTTACTAATTGGGTAGTCATTGCTGTTACCGTTAGCACTGTATGGGGATGATTCTTGGTTGTTTATCTGGAACACGGAAATCAATCTGACAATAAGTGGCCAAGAGGGCATAGCAAATTCTACCGAGGAAGTGTAGTGACCCTTTTGCCTTGACATATATAGATATAGTCTTGGAGCCTATCACTGTGAAAGATTTATATGTATTTTAGATAATTAATAGCATGTGGTGTGTTGGGAAAAGAAATGCTTTACAGAAAGCACATTTAAAAGGTATGATGCTAGTACATGCTTAAGGCTACCTTTAAACAATGGCTCAGAGAAGTATCAGTAGATGGGTCATCTCTATTGTTTCCAGTGAGCAATACATTTTATTTCTGTGATGCTACAATAGTCAAAATCACTAAAGGACAGGAGAAGTGGCTCTATAGTTATTTACATATTATAAAACTTACATTTGTCATACTGTTAAAGTAAAAGTTTCTTTATAGTTTTTTCCTTTCTAGATCACCATTAGCGAGATTTCTTTTCATTTCCAATCTCAGTTATGCTCCAGGCACCACTATATTCTGAATTTTTAGTTTTCCCCTTTCTGGCATGAATTCTCCATATAGTCCTATAGTGAATGCACAAGGGGCTGGTTACAGTGTCACTAGTTCCATAACAGATTATCTATGGCATTATATGGAGAATGCACTGCAGAGAAGGGAAATAGGAAAATCAGCTTAAAACAATATCTGGATTTCAGCATGATAGAAGTGAATTTTCCATGTGTAGAGCGCAATAAACCCTGGCATAGGACATCCAAGCCTTTTGTATCCTATGTAAAGTTAAAAATAAATCTTTTGAAAGCATTCCACTTTAAGAATGGATTTAAGGAAAGATACCAAATTAAATTATCAACAAAAAAGTGACTCAATTCCTCTGTTTAGTTTACAAACAAAAACTATTTTACTGATTTTTTGATTAGTATAATGTGTATTACAATGATCTAAAGTAGTGGAACACTCAACCTTTGATAATGTAAAATGTTCATGGAATTATGAAAATAAGTTTAACTCTTAAAATAATTTCTTGACTTGGTTAGAAAATGTTTTAATTGTTCAGGAATATTTACCTGTAGAATACATTTGTACATTTCCTCTGTATTATTCTGAAATATGAGATGCAGGGCATCAGTAGCTGTGGCCCATCCCCTATGGTCTTAATAACATTTCCATGTTGGCCAACTCAGCATTGGTCCTCTTGATATATTAAAAGTCCTATAGTGGATATAAAGCAACTTTGTGTCTCTTTATGTTAGTGTGGGTCCCCTAACGAGGAATTCAAGGAATGCCTGGTCTTCATCAGGAGTAAGGATTTTCCTGAATGATGCTTATATGTCAGGGTCCTCAGATTTGCCCCATGTGTGACACCTGACAGGGAGGTAGAAGACAAAAGGGGGTGTTAGTTCTTATAAATCTTAACTAAGATTCTGTTAATCTCTAGTTAAACTCTTGTAAGTTGTACATTAATATTCAATTAGTTTTAATTCCTCTGAAATTTTGTTATAAGTATCATTAAAAAAGGTAGATTTATAACTGAATATAACTATTATCTTTTATATTTCATTAAAAAAATGGGTTATTTGTTGTGTTTTGGGGCATTTAATTAAATTTGTCACTAAATTTTGGGGTTTAATAAGGAGTTGCGCTAATATTGCGCAACATAAAATTTTTCAACTACCACCATTTTATTCTATAGGGTCTTGGCATTCAGAAAATATATAATGTTGGGGGGTTTTACGTCATTTTCAGGCCTAAAATGTGGAATATAACATGGGTGCAAAAAATGAAAAAAGGGCCTCAGTCATGAAGGGGTTAATATTATTTGCATCTAAACTCACAGTTTAACTTGTATCTAAACCCAAGAGAATATGTTTTTAAATATTGCCGCTAAGGATGTTCAGATACCAAGTACTGTACTTGGTACAATTACAAGTTCTGATACTTTTTCAGCTCCAAAACTCGACAAGAGAAAAACTCAAGTTAGGAGGCAGCTGTCATTTTTAAGAAGCATACAGGGGTTCTGGGATTTGTGCATCCCTGTTTTAATGTATGATTTGCTTTATATATAGGATGCATTGATACCATTTTTTCCCAGACCAAGTACAAGTACTGATACTTGTCCAAGTACTCACAGATACAATTACGGATACATTTTTGTTTATTCTCATGTGACAGTTTTTCTAAAACAATACAGACTATTGATTTCAGGACAGTGGCGGAGCGCCAGGGCCCAATCGCAGCTGCAACCTTTGCAACCCTGGTAGTTCTCGTGCAAATGCCAAGTATCAGCACTGGTATCTGAACTGGTATCTGAACATCCCTATTGGCAGCATATCAGTCTTTGAATGCGATAGTTACATTTGTTTTCTCCTTCAGGCTTTTTTCCTTTATCTTCATCAGGTAATCCTGCCAGCAACACACTACCGGTGCTATTGTGGCAACACACTGTATTGTATCTATTGAGCTGCAGCATTGCCATCCTAAGACAGGACTACAGAACACCCCCTTACCTCTTCTTTCTTCTCCATCAGATGGAGCAGGGGTGTTTTGTGATCCACAGAGATTTACAATGCAACTGATAAGAATGCAGCACAGGGAAAGCACAACATGTGTTCTGCTCACCAGATGCAAACATTTATTTTTGGATTTAAAGAACAGATATAACAAAATGATTTCAAAGGTATACACTTTAAAATAACTTCAATGTAGTTTTAGAAAAACAACATTAACATTTTAAACAACATTTTAGTGTTTATGTGGTCATTATGCCTCTAGCAATCATAGCATATGAAACAATTAAAAATAATAGGAGCCCCTCCTTTTCCTTCTTTGCACATCATAGCTATGAATAGTGGTGGTGGACACAGAAACAGCAGCCATCCGACTGACTGTCCATTAGATTAGAAAAGAATGGGGGCAGAAAACAAATTATTTTGAGAGGCGGCTCTAGAAGCTCAACTGACTCCCACATTAGCAGCTCACCAGCTACAGAAAATGTAAACAAAATTGTTAGTAGGGTATATTTAAAGATCTACACAAGTCTAAATCAAGAACTAAAATTCTCGATATACAACATGCTGAACTAACAAAACAAAATTCTGTCTTGAACTGAAACTGGAAATTATTATACAATGGCATTTCAAAACAAAAGTGATCATTTGCAAGCTAACGCTTGCAACATTGGTCTTTTATTGCATCCATGTTGGAATTTCAGATGAATTATTGACATAATCTGACATGATCTAAATGTATTTTGCAAATAAGCAATTACTAAAACTTGGTAAATTTTTGCAATAAGTGGTTAATGATTTCTGATGTGTAGAAATAGCGGTTTTATAAATAGGCATTTATCATAATCATTAATCATTCTGCTACTTATGTATAGAAAACATAATTTAAAACACAGAAGATGGTATACAGAATAATTCATCTTTTCATAATAATTAACTTGGAATCATATTTCTGTCACATGCCGCACATCTAGGTATAGCAGATATGTTCTGATTCATAAATAGTAATACAATGATTTATAACATTTTAACTGGCCAGTTAATTTGGTTAGTTAAAGAGTAGAAAGTGGACCCAGGATCCTTCAACACTACCCTGAAAAGCCAAAGTGTTCTGTGGGGATGGGCATGCATAGACGATAAGTTTGCACAACAAAATTGTATATCTCTGTTTTGTTTTTTTTCCTAATGAGAAATTGGTGGTGGATACCTATAGATTACATGTTACACCATGGAGACTTTCAGTGTTTGACCCTGAGAGGTTATAAGAATGTATCAGGTACGTATGCCCAAAATATGAGTGTCAGCTTCTACACTCTGAATTGAGAGATTTTATATTTAATAAATCTGTTTTATTTTTAATATCAATAACATCAAATAACTAGTAGGCTTAGAATGTTTAATTTCAAAGTTTCATAACAAGCCTCAGAAATTGTCAATCTTTTAGAGCCTATTCAAACTATAGCTTTGCCCTAAATGCTCAGGATCTGGCAGGATAAAGGAGTGTGTTGAAAGTCAGCTACTACAAACTCTGAATTCAGAGATTTTACTTTTTTATTATATCTGTTTTATTTTTAATATCTATAAACATATATTAGGCTTAGAATGTTTTTGTTTCAAAATGTTTAAACAAGTTTCATTACAAGCCTCAGAAACTGTCAGTCTTTTAGGGCCTATTTATTCTATAGTATTGTGCTAAATGCACTGCACACAAACACAAAGCATGTTGTTGCCCTACCATGCTTTGCACACTGCATAGCACCATACACTAGGTGTGCAGGCACATTGTGTTGTCATTAAATCTCAATGGCCACCCAACGCACCTCCCAGTGGGCAACTGTTTCAGTGCCATACAAAGCGTAGTAGTGCAACAACATTCTTTGTATTGCTGTACAGTGGAAACAAAGCTGTGAAGGCATTTTTTTTCTGTCAGTGAGACATTTACATTTGACATTACACATTTAGTGTAATATATTTTTGGCTTGCAGATCTGGATTCTGGATTTGAATCAGGGAGGTATTGGGGTGGGGGCCTGGGGCAAGAACTAATAACATCTGTTTGGCTGGTGGTTAAGAGTAAGTCAGTGACACATGGTGGGCTATATGGCAACCTGTTCCCCATTAGATATATGGTCACATTGACTGGCAGAAGAAAGGATTTCAGCATGCATGTCCTCTGTAGCTTTGAGATATCACTGATTACTAAAAGCTCATGTTGGAAGATGTAAAAAGGTGTATCACTATAAACATTGTCCTTTTTGAACACCTGCCTTTCACCATGCCTATTGATAATTGCAGCACCATTGCAAACCTTTCATGGTGCACTTTCTAAACTGACAGAAATCTGTCTCTACTATGAAAGAGCCACTTAGTTGTAGTTGTTCCCAAGGCCAAATGTTCCCATTCTTCCCCTGGTTTGAACCACAACAGACACACTTTTTGCAAAGTATTTGTATATTGTTCTCCCTGTGTAGATGTGAGTTCCCTTGGGATTATCTAATTTCTCAATCACAATCCAAAGTAAATTCTGACAGATTACAGTTGCTTGATATGGTTGACACTAAACTATTTTATGTGGTAAAGACTAATGACAAGTTCAATTTCATTATTCAAATTATTCTCTGAAAATTTGTGCTGTGTTCTCCAAATTATGACCCCACCAACTATATGTTACAGAAAAAATTGAGATTTGTCAGAACTATCAGGTGTGGCTGAGTAGGAGCCCAGACACAGGGAGACTCGCCAGTACTAAAGGTACCTCTACGCAAGTAGACTGGTATAAATCTCTTAGGTAGTGATCGGAACAGAAGTCAGGGCAGGCAGCGAAGGATCAGGGTCAGATAATGAAACCAAAGGCCAATACACAGGAAAGCAGCATGATAATAACGCCAGGCACTACAAACGACAAAACTCTGCAATAACCAAGCACGGACTGATTAGAAGCAGTTCAGTGTAAATATAGAAAATGAACTGCGCCAATAAGCAAGCTAACAGCTACAAGGCACTGGAATGTACACCCACTGTGAGTGTGTATACGTGAAAAATGAATAACTAAATGTGCAGAGCTACAACAATGATCAGATATAAAGAGAATAAAAAAAACAGTGACTCAAACAAATGTCAGTGAAAAAAATCAATCAGGTGTAAAGTCTTTAAATCTTCATAAATCTGCAAAAATGTCCAAATATAGCAATAGTGATGAATATTTCTTGTTCCTTCACCAAATGCACCCCATGCACCACACCAGATATAGGGGTGCTCACCTTATTGATAGACCCCAGCAAGAGGTCAAATCAGGCAATTCCCTTCCTAACCAGGGGAGGGGGCCCTCAGCTCCAATCGCTCACAGGTGTCCTCCAATGGTGTAATCAGACCAGCAAACAGATCTGTGCAACACTTCTTAAATAGGAAAGCAATAGCCTCCAATCTTTATCGATCTATAGGCCTCCTCAGTATAAGGTGTCAATGCCAGGATCGTGTTGACCGAAAAAAGAAAGCAAACACCATAGCGCGTATCATCCAAACAGAGTATGATTTATTAAAAGAAAATTACTCACATAAAAGCAGTGGTAACATAACATGGACTCTCTCCTAAGAGTATGTGCAAGAGTTTCAAATGACTGCAGCCGTCAGTCGTAGAGATCAATGTAACGCCAAATGCTCCGCCCTATGCGCATTACGTCCAGCGTGACTTCATCAGGGATCAGTTCAGTGTGCTCACAGGAGCCCAGCACATCACAGGATCTAGGAAGTCTACACAGGTGGCTAGGTACTGAGGAGCAGCCACTGGAGCCAGAGAGCTTTGGCTCCATCCAGCTGTCAGTTGCGAGGTTTTCGAGCCGCTCGACCACCTTTGGGAACTGTACGGGCTATAGTGAATAGCCTGTACAGCATACCTTTGGTTCGACTGAACCGAAGGGCTCCGGCGACCGAAGCTAGCTGAAAGATCAGCCGGACTTATGGCTGATCCTTCGGCTAGCTTTGTGAATAACCCTCAAAGTGTTTTTTTTATTACATTTTCAGATCAGCTCATGGCAATGTGCTTATAACTGTCAGTCCAATCATTGCAAAAAGTCTGGTGTCCCCATACTCAGGAGGAGTAGCAGAATGCATTTTGGGCTCTAATTCTAAAGATGCCCATGCTTTGGTTGGAAATAAGGTATTAACCACTTGAATCACCAGGCCTTTTTCTCCCTAAATTACCCAAATAATTTTTCCTTTTGGTCATGTTTTGGTTCTGCACATTATACTTTTAGAATTTGTAGTCTAACCTAATGAATTATTAATCTGATAGCGCTTTAATTTGGTAGTGGAGTTGGATACATACCCTGTTTCCCCAAAAATAAGACCTACTCCAAAAATAAGACGTAGTACTATTTTTGGGAATTGCTAAAAATATAAGACCTACCCGAAAATAAAACCTAGTTGTGACCATTCCCAGGGCCGGTGGTGGCATAAGGGGGAACTTGAAGAGCCCCAGGAGAGAATCAGTGGTGCCAAAGAAGCCAGCGCTAGGGGAAGCAAAGCGGCACTGGAGGGAGCCGAACTCTCCTCTTTAGCGCAGGTTCCTGTCACAGGCGGAGTGATTCCAAATGCACTCCGTCTGTGAGGAATCGATAGTGAAAGTGCGCTTTGCTCATTCTGGAGAGCAATTAGTTACCAAATTGCTCTTGGAAGGTACGGCACCCCTGATTGACCCGATCACCCTATTTTTGTACATGAATAAGTGTGGATTGTTGTACATTAACAAAAACAGGACCTACTGTGTTTTTTTGAGCCAAAAAAAATATAAGACAGTGTCTTATTTTCAGGGGGAAACACGGTATGTTGTTTATTTGCTTTTATTGGAAATAGATATATTTTCCTGTTTTTTGTCCCAAAGTAACATTTACAGAATCTTCACACCATATATTTACCACAAAATACAATCAACAAAGTCTGCTGATTAATATTATATCACATTTTATGAAACGTAGTGGATTGGTGAAGCTCAAATTGAATGCATTTTACACAAAGAGTGTGTTATTAACTTTTCAATGCTACATTGAAACCCATCTCTTCAGGGAAGCCTACCCCATCTCAAAATAACTGTCTTTTACTTCCTCCAATAACTCAATCCAAACAATTATTACCTTTTGTATCACTTGCCCCTCCTACTAGATTGTAAGCTCTCACGAGCAGGGCCCTCCCAACCCTATTGTTCTGAAACTGTAGTGTACTGTAAATTGCATTGTAACTTTACTGTCTCCACTATTTTGTAAAGCACTGAGCAAATTGTTGGCGCTATATAAATCCTGTATAATAATAATAATAATAATAATAATACTACATTGTGACGCAGGAAAAAAAATAGGTTTGAGTAAATTGGCAGCATAACATTAAGATGAAATCAAGTTGGGTTGGTGAGAGCACAATTTAGATGAGAATGGTTGTATATGGGTTGGACTTGATGGACGTATGTCTTTATTCAACCCCAAATACTATGTAACTATGTAACCATTAAATGTCTTTTTTTACAGGTGTGTGATTCCTGAATCAAAAATCAAAATGACATTGAATTAAAGCATTTGCCACTTGACCAGTAAATGCAAATGTCATTGATATGTCATTGTTAGAAACTGGGGATTAATCTTGGGAGGTCAATTTTTTTTAAAACTTTTTTTCTCCATGGAGAGTCGGGATCTGGTTAGTGTTAACTAGATCCTGACCCCCCATGCAGCTTTGAAGCAACTGATCACATCTATGGAGCACTGTGTAGCAATATAAGAAGTCCAGGAGCTGATCATTTCATTTCCAGCCTGAACTCCCACCAGAACCCACAGGAACTGCTAATTCTTGGTGCTGCATTAAAAGACACTAGGAACTCAGGGGTTAAAATGACACCTTTGTAGAACAAAACCCTTGACAGCTTGTAGATGCTCGTTGGATTTTTGGCCTTTTATGTAGCTAGCCAGAGAAAAAGTCTTACACATCTAATATCTCCACATAGTAGCAGCATGCATTTTGGGGTGTAATTGTAAGTATGTACAATGTGTGTGTGAGAAATAACTTAAATTGACAACATTGTGGAAGAAAATATTTTTTTTCCTTTTTTTCCCAAAAACCTGTGGCAAGAAAATGAAATCTTCAAAGGACTCACCATGCCTCTTAACAAATACAATGGCATGTCCTTTATGCAAAAGGGGGTACATTTGTGGATGTTTCTGCGCCTCGGTAGTGTGATAGGAAGTCAGGAAATCAGATACATATTTTATGCTCCTTGAACGCCTGAAGGTGCTGATTGGATTTTTTTTTCTTTTTTCTTTTTTTTTGTCAGTGACCGTGAAGGGAAAATCCTTTCCAAATCCTATGGCGACCCCACGCCCCCGCTTGGTAGGGGACGTGCAATGGTACCAGTGTAGAAAGTACCCAGAATGCAAACGTAACGCAGAGTCATGAGAGATATGAGAAGACCACGTCAGCCCGCAGTCTGTGTAATTCATTCTGCTGGTATGTCAGCGGACCAGTGCGAGCGGAGCAGGCAGTCCAAGGAAAAAAGATAAATAAAATTGATAGCAGGCTGATGCTAGTAGAGCGGGTACAGAGACTCCAAGACGACCGCTGATTAGTCCGACCAAGGCAGCTACAGGATCTACAAGGCACTGGCTAGTTGATGTGGATGTAGCAGGTGCAGGAGCTCAAAGCACACACATCCTCACTCACTCATGGGTTAGCCACACCCCACTTGATCCGAGCAGCTCTATAAACAGACCTAAACATTAAGATTTCAAAAAAATACCTAGTTTAGTGAAATGTGTCAGAAAGCTCTGTCTTAGTTACAGTACATGGGTCCTCCAACAGGATACTGATGCAAAACATACAGCTAAAATCACCCAAGAATAGGTCAGAACAAAACCTAAGAGCTACAAAAATTGCACGTTTGCAGTGATTGCTTTTAAAGGTTGTACAACAAAATATCAGGGTAAGGATCCCATGATTTTTGTTCATGCCATTTTATTACCTTTTTTTAAATTATTATTTAAATGTGACTTGATTTTGATTGAACAGAAATAGTTTTATGATGTATATTTCTGTTAAATCAATTATCAAAAGCCATGTTTGATTTTTATTAAATATGGAATATACAATGATGAATGCCAATTACTTTCTACAGTTTCAAGCTATTTCAGAGAATATTGAGGGCTCTTCTTTTTTCATGGTAGTGTACCAATACATTTGTCCACGCCTGTACACACCATAGCTTGTTAGACTCTATAGCTTTCACACAGATGAAATAATATACACTTTTTTTTCAAAATAAATGCAGCAGAATACAATTTGGTCTAAATGTATTAAATAAAACTACTGTATGTATTTGATATGTTTTATATCAGAAAGTAAAGGAAACAGGGTTTCTTCTTCAAAACGTTTGGTTAAAAAAAATACCCTAGTGGTAATAAATACCGCCACAAGAACACTTTCTGTCTCAATATAACTATTTAAAAAAATGTTGTGCACTATTGCAGGACTGAGTAATTGTCAGTCATACTCCCCCAAAAACCCTAATGTTATTTAAAGGATATGTGTATTTGTAATGTTGCGCTTTAAACTGCAAAGACCATCTCTCCACTGAATGTTTTTGTTTTTTGGGGGTTTCATGCATTGGTACATGCCCCCCCAAAGCTGTGCCGGCTATCAATGCCTTTTTTTAAACAAAAAACTTTGCAAATACCCTTGAAAAAAATATGTCTCCCACAGACTTTAATAATGTTTGGTTCTATGATTGTGATGATGTGTTTGTGAACTTCTTGCTTGAATCGTCAAAAGTCCAGTGAACCAGACTTTGCCAATTTTCACACCACTAGTGCTGATGGGTCGTTTGACAATCCCCCAAAGAGGGGACATATTTCTCAAATGTTTTTTTAATAAAAGTACATTTGTGTAAGATTACCATGAGGACAGATATGAGGGAGGGCTGGCAGGGTACATTTGGAGGTGTCAGGGTGACCTGGTAAGAGGTCCAGAAAACCATTGTCACAATGGGGAGACACATCTTGCAAGTTAATAAAAATTAAGAAAAATACACACTAAAATGTATAATTGTAATAGAACATGCTACTGCAGTCACTGCATGAGTTTAGGCAAGAGGACCCCAGAATGTCTCAGTCACAAAAAGTCTCAGTGTCCAAGGTAAAGAAACAAGGATCATATGTACAGTAAAGTCATAGCCAGCAGTTCCTGTAATTGCTTGAATATATGTTCTCCTTTTTTGACTACTGTCTCTTTAAACAAATATTTTACTGTAAGTTGCAATGTATGAGAAGAGTAAAAGCATAAGGATAAACAAGTTCTGAAAAGCATTTCCCAGTAACGACCTGTAAATCTACTCTGGGCTTTAGTGAATATTTAAATGCATGTTCAGAATATATTGCGTTATTCAGGTTTCATTATATCTTCAAGTAACTGGACACACGTATTTCAAGGGAGCATTATAGGCTTACACCAGAAATATAACAAGGCAGCAGTATTAATCTGCATGCTTCATTTTATTGTATTTTCCATGCAGCTCAGCAAACATTATGTGTCCTCCTTCTGTCGAAAATTTAATGTTGCCTTATTATCACTTCTAAAACTTTTTGATTAAACTGTGCAAATTAATTTTCACATTTTATTTTATCGCTGAGATGAATTTTAATACGTTTACAGTCATTGTTATTTATCGAAGATATGAACATACAAAATGTAATTGCTGGAAAAAATAAATATCTTGCACATTATTTTGTTCCACTTACTTTGTGGGGAAAAAAAATAATAGTGTACATAATTTTGTTTTATGAATAAGCAGAGAAACAGCATGATTGTAAAGAAATGCAGCAGACAAGTATGTTTTTTTTTTGGTATGACTAGAGACCAGAGTTAGGTACAGCAATAAATTGTCGGTTTGTCAGGATATCTGGACATGTGGATTCCGTTTGGCCACATAAGAGAAGACATTTGGACTGTAAAGATATATCCTTTATTGACTATGGGGTCTATTCACGAAGCTGCCCGAAGGATCTGGCCGTAGCTTTGGGCGATCCTTCGGCTAGCTTCAGCGTGTTTACTATTGGCTATTGCAAATTGAAATAGCCAATAGTAATGTCCCAATGCTTTTCAACATCGCTCGTGCCAGAATAAAGAAAAAGAAAGACACAGCGGCGTTTTTTGCCACGCGAAGCAAGCCGATGTACGGCTGATTTCAGCCGATGTACGGCTGAAATCAGCCGCACCAGCCTGAAGTGAATAGCCGAACAGTGTTCGGCTCACTTCACTTCAGATCGGTCATTCACTCGGCTGCCCTCGGCAGCTTAGTGAATAGACCCCTATGTCAAAGATACACATTAGGTGGGTGTTTTACTAAACAGTGGATACAGCTCAAAGCTAGGACAGATCGCTGTGAAGGGGCTAAGAAAATCCTGAAATCAGCCATCTTGCCTGCTGTATCAAAACATATAAAAGGTAAGATTTTTTTTTCCAAGTTATTTTTCAGCATGCAGTGTTAAAAGGGACACATAACAATAGAGGGGTTTCCTCAAATTTTACTGCAAAAAGTGTAAATACACTGTTCGGGAGCCAAAACCAAACCATTTTGAAGTCAATGGGAGCTGAATCTTATAAATTATTGATATCAATTTTCTAAACTAATAGGCAAGGTACTGACAAACAAGATATAATGGGAGCTGGGAAGTAACCTGGAGAACATGTACTAAAAAAAATTCAAAAAAATTACAGGGTTATTCACAAAAGGGTGAAGAGTTTGGAGAAGGCAGGAGAAGTGAACAATCTAGGACAACATCGCTGAACTAGAAAGTGAGCTGAAATCGAGAATTTTTCCAAATTAGCTATTTTGTCCTTTATTGTTCACTTCTCCTGCCTTCTCCAAACCCTTCACCATTTTGTGAATAGCCCTGTTAAAAATTCCATTTGTCCGGGAGCAGTGATGTGTATAATGCTTAAAGGGTAACATTACAAATGCACATTTCCTTTATATAACATGTTTGGGAGATACCTTGAACCTGCCCATGTGTGATGATTACAAACATGGGCAGGTTTACCCTGCCGGGCCCAGGAACACCCATGACACCAGAGTTGTAAAGTAAAAGAGTTTAACACTAAGCTACCATGCTGTCATCTTGAAAGGAAGTGCTCAGGCTGTACTGTAGATAAAGGACACCTGCACTGCTTATTTCTAGTAGGAAAAAATGCACTAAAAATATATACTGTTTACAGACTGCAACAGACCAAACTTTACAATTATAATAATACTGAAAAGTATACATCAGCATAACAATAATGTCTGCAGTACGTGAGGTCAGAACACTTTGCATAGTCAACATATATGTAAGTACGACCCAGATATCTCACAAAAACTGGGACAAACCCATATCTTAATTCCAGAAAAGAATACAAAATAAGGGGAAGATATATCAAAACAATGCTCACACGTATAATATATAGAACCTACATAAACTTTAATAGTGTAATATTTATGAATGATCCATAGATTTTGTCTGCAGTTGACAACTACAACTGTGCAACTGGATACAATATCCTTCCAATATGTCAATGGAGAATTAAAGATGTAAATGATCACAGCCCTGTAAAGACACCAGGGAATGCACAACTCTTCCAGGAATAAGATGGACTTAAAAGTTGGTGATGATATATCAAATCATCAGCATTCAGTAGATAACATATCACACTCTGGGTGTGTTAAAGGAAAACATCCTCTACTATAGATGCATGCATTACTAATGTTCTGCCCATCTTACAGATATAATGTGCACAGTCCTCTAGTGAACAGAATATTGATGCATCTATCAGAGAATCTCCATGTATTGATGTTTCCCTTCCTCCAGAGGAACCGAAAACTGTGTAGGAAGGAAATATCGAGAGACTGGTTTGTGAGAACATGGTAACTTGTTCTTTAGAAACTGATTTATTAGTGATAACTGCATAAATAATGTTCTACCCATCCTACAGATACAATGTGCAAAGTTCTCTAGTGAACAGAATATTGATCTATCTATCAGAGAATCTCCATGTATTGATGTTTCCCTTCCTCCATAGGAGCTAAAAACTGTGTAGGCAGGAGATATCGAGAGACTGATTTGTGAGAACATGGTAACTTGTTCTTTAGAAGTTGATTTATTAGTAATAACTCCAGCTGTATTCTGAAACCACTCCCTGCTATAAATGTGATTGTTAAAAGAATATCACTGTTGAAGAAGACTGAACACAAATGACTGCAGCTACAAATGTTTTAAGGAGAAATTAAAGGAGAATTATGAGGAGAGTGAAATTCACTCATCCCTATAGTTAGAGCCAGCATGTGACACTGCAGCTGTCACACGTCAACTCTATTGATCAAGAACTGAGTGATCACAAATTGCTGATCGCTCAACTCATGGTATTCTCCATGCAATGAGCAGTGACTGTCAGGAGGGAAAATCTATGCTGACTGGAGGGACAGAGGGGCAAGGGGCAGGCACAGCTGACTCTGCCTCTAGCTAGCTGTCAATTAGGTAGCAGGGTGGATCCCAACAACATTGTTGGGATCTTTCCTGGCTGCAGTACAGCTCTGTGCTATCAGCATATAGCTCACAATACCCCGCTATGTGCTGAATTTTGGGTTCACAGCCGTTCATTAGTAAATGTACTCCTCTGAACCAAAAGAGAACTATAGCCAAAAAAGGTTTGGCCATAGTTCTCTTTCAATATGTGAAATCTCCATAAAAAAACAAAACAACTCAACCTATAGGTAAAGAACATAGTACAATTTAGTTGTTTTTTTACACTGCTAAAAACATTACAAATCATAACAGAGCTAAGCAAATCTTACAATTTCTACCAATTTTACAATTTGTTCCATGAGGTTTTAATAAATCACCAAGCAAATGAGCCTGGTGTGATAGAGCCATAACCTGCAAATCTCTTTATGTTTGCTCCATGCTTCAGTGATTATTAACGATGGCTTTTTAATGTATTCATGTAATAAACTCTTAATTTACAGCAAGCGGGGAACATCTTTCTTTCTCGCAAATTACCTAGTGAGAATAGTGACTGTCAATTGTTTATTATAGGAAATTTACTCTCATATACAGTACATTAGCATTATGCCATTTTTGACACTGACCTCCCTGCAAATTACATGAAAAATACCACACAATACACAGAGGTCATGTTGCTACTTAGATAGAAGGGAATTAAGGAAACGCTTGTGATTTTTTTTCTTGGAAGAAATTCAATATGTTTAATGCCGATACCATGCAGTGGATGCCTTAAATATTGTACTTCTGACTGCTAATACTTCCTTAGAAGGCCCATTTGCCTATCTATGGTAGTCAGAAACACTGTTGGGTATTAGTTGGAATTCGACTGAACTGCTCGGCCGTGATCGGGAGCTGTACGGGCTATTGTGGGAGAAAATTAAGAAATGAAAAAGGAACGGACACCATTTAGCTTACAAAGCATTCAATCACACTTACATACAGGCAATAACATTTTGGGTTGTAATGTACACTTTATGTAGCTCAGTCTTAAAGGTTCTAGTACGTGTATTAAAAAAGGTATTTCACTCCTGCCTTGAACTACAAGAGATATGAGGGGCATGCAGCTTTATCATTATTTTGTTTTAAGGGGACATAGATAAAGAGTTAATAAATGGGGAACAGTGGGGAAGTGAAAGATGGCTCAGGTAGAACATACCGAATTGTAGAAGATAGAAAAAGTTTGGACGTATGAGAACAAAAGAGTTTTCTGTTTTGTTCCAATCATTAACTGCCCATGTCTGAATTCAGTAGACATGTGTGATTCGTTTTGTTACGAATCGAAATTCGTACGAATTTTCCTGAAATTCGTAAATTCGGAAGCATCCGAAATCCGAATTGCAGTTTCCGAATTATATCCGAAATACGAAATTCCGTTGAGGTTGAACAACATAACAAGATTTTTTTTTTATCCGAAATACGGATCCGCTGCTGCTGAGAGTTGCATTACAATACATACAGGCAGGAAATACGAAATTCCGTTAACGGAATTTCGTTCCGTTACGAACATTCGTTATGATGAAGTTAAAAAGCAAAATAGTAATACCTTTGTTAATATGGAAGTTGTTGAGTTTTTTTTTATGCGAAATCCGAAATTCGGATCCGAAATCCGTTAACAGAATTCGTATTTCGTTTGGTTGACCAATCAGAGGTTTTTGCTTCTGCTGCTGAGAGTTGCATTACAACACAGGCAGGAAATACGAAATTCCGTTGACGGAATTTCGTTCCGTTACGAACATTCGTTATATTGAAGTTAAAAAGCAAAATACCTTTGTTAATATATTGGAGTTGATGGTAGTTTATTTTTTATCCGAAATACGAACTTCGGATCCGAAATCCATTAAGGGAATTCCGTATTTCGGATTAAAAAAACAACTACCATCGACTCCAATATTAACAAAGGTATTTTGCTTTTTGACTTCATCATAATGAATGTTTGTAAAGTTAGGAAAATGTGCCGAAACTAACGAAAATTCGTATTTCGTACGAATCCGAATTGAGTTTCGGACACGAATTACGAAATACGAAATAACGGATTTTCCGAAACGAAACAAATTTTTTGACGGCGCACAAGTCTAGAATTCAGTGGCCACATCACCAAAAGCTTTTTTTTAATCCATGATGTTTATAACATTTGTTACCACAGACTTTCATAGCTTTAACAAAGAACTTAGGGGTCTATTCACGAAGCTGCCGAAGGATCTGGTCGTAGCTTCGGCCGATCCTTCAGCTAGCTTCGGCCCCAGGACCCCTTTGGTTCAGTAGAACCGAAGGGGTGCTGTACGGGCTATTCACAATAGCCCGTACAGCTCCCGATCATGGCCGAGCCGAACACATATGCATCGGCTCGGCTGAGCCGTGCTGAAAGCCGAAGCTAGCCGAGCGGCCGGCCATTGCTGAGCATGTTCGGCCAACCCGAAGCCACACGAAGCTTCAGATCGGTCATTCACTCAGCTGCCCTAGGCAGTTTCGTGAATAGACCCCTTAGTGTTTTATAAACAGGCACTATTCCTGTAAAATGCAAAAAAAAACTATGAACATTCTGAGCATCTGAATTTTTTTGTCCATTATTTCTGACTGCTATTTTATAACATCTCTCGTGTGTTGACTGGGCTCTCTTCAGATGCTCAAAAAAGTAGGATCTTTCTGCTTCTTTTAAACATCTGCTGAGACTAGTTAATTAAAACATGACACATGGCCCGTTAACATTCATGCAGTGCTGGATTTCACACTAGTTCTACTCTGCTTTTTCAAATTTATCATTGCCATTTGCCAAGTGTTTTGCGAGCAATCAATTTAATTAATGATTGAGTAGTTCCAAGTGAGGTTCTCAAAGTGATTAAATTGTACTCTATAATAATAATTATTATTATAGTAAAAATTCACTAAACACTATTTGCTACTTATCTGACTGCAAAACATAACCCCAATGCAATTTCAGGAAAAAAAGCAAACCATTATGTGACTAAACCTCAGAGGTATATTTAAAAAGGAAGAATGTTGTATAACAATTCATCCTTCTTACTTTATCCCACATTCATGTGACATGTCATGCCCTCATTTACCCTATTTATAATAGGGTTAAAGTGCACCAGATGAATGTGGGCAGTCAAGGAATGTAAATTTTACAGGAAAAACAGATTTTTTTAAAATGTTTTCATTAAATGTTTTTATTTAATTTGTTTTAAAATGTTTTAATTTAAATAGATAAAATGCAGTGTACCCCTCCCCTCTTCTAGATCTAAAAGTGCAGAATACAAGGCATACCGAATGGTTTCCCTATAGTAATGGGGCAGTAACTTGCAGCCCCCTACCATGTTGAGGGGGTGCTAAGAGAGGTATTACCAAATTTGGGTACCCCTTCTAAAGCACCAGTGGCTTCTGTGATACCTGCCTACACCCCATGTTGAAGAGGTAGATGATTGCCCCATCATTGGAGAACTTGTTTTACGGGTCCAAAACCAATTCACCATGCATGGGAAAGTTCAAGTTGAAAAAAAATGGCAGAATAACAAAAATATTTTAATGTTGTTCATTTTACAAAAACTTGCCTTTCAGTTTCCAGCTGAATCTAAAACTGTCCCCTGTTGGGCTCCATACTATTTACTTCTGCCATGCTTTTATATTCCTTTATTGGAGGAATAAAATAAGTAAAATAAATAAACCTTGTGCTGTGCAAAAACACACGCTTAGCACATAAGAAAGGTACTAATTCCTTTTTCATTATAAAACACAACAATTCAGCATGTGGACTCTGCAAATCTTAGGGGTCTATTCACAAAGCTGCCATAGGCAGCCGAGTGAATAGCCGACCCGAAGTGAAGTGAGCCAAACGCTGTTCGGCTATTCACCTCAGGCTTGTAAGGCTGATTTCATCCGTACACCGATTAAAATCAGCCGTACATCGGGTGGCTGCGGCTGGCTTCGGGTCGGCCAAACATGATCAGCATGTTTGGCTGACCCGAAGTGCAGAAGGAGTTCGACTTAGCTGATCCAACATCTGGATCGGCTGAGCCGAACCTCCGGCAGGCTACTCGCTGCTGTTCGGCCTATTCTCATAGATGCCGAATAGCAGTGAGTGAATAGCCAAATGCAGCCGAGCGGCATTCGGCTCGGCTATTCTGCCCGGTACCTCTGTGGTACAGAACAAAATAGAAAGACAGTTTAAAAAGTAGAAAAAATAAAATAGAAAACGATTGGGTGGAGCTAGCAGTGACAGCTTGCTCTGCCCAACTGTTTTCTATTGGCCGGGCAGTTTTGCTGCCATCAGAATAAAAAAAAAAACACCATAGGAATGCACAGCTAGATTCCTTTTGGCTATTTCAGTTTGCAATAGTCACTAGTAAACTAGCTATTGCACCCACCCTCTGCTGCTGTCAATCAGCAGAAGGGGACCCGATGGAGAACTGTAGGTCCCCCTCTGCCGATTGATAGCAGCAATGGGCGGGTGTAATAGCTAGTTTGCTATTGGCTATTGCAAAGTGAAATAGCCAATAGGAATCTAGCAATGCATTCCTATGCTGGCTTTTCTTCTTTTTCTGACTGAGGGCGGCCAGCGGCCCCATGTCAGAAAAAAGAGAAACAGATTGCAAGGAAAGGCTTACTCTGCTCGATCAAGCAGAGTAAACCTTTCCGGGAGAAAGAGTTTCTCTCCTGGGCAGCCGGGAGCCATATTAGACTCCCAGAGCGTCCGGGAGAGTAATGACAGGCTCCGACCCAGCTAAAAGAATCAGGCTGTCGGTCGGCCAATGGTCAGCCATTCGGCCAGCTTCAGCTTTTCACCGAAGGGGTCCTGGGGCCGAAGCTAGCCAAGGATCAGCCAAAGCTACGGCTAGATCCTTCGGCAGCTTAGTGAATAGATCCCTTAGTTTCAAATTTGTTAATTGAATGGAAGATGAATGTGCTGGGAAGCTAACATTAACTCTTTCATAAAAAGGACTAATATGACCAAAATCAACTTGTTATGCAAATGTACCTGGAAATGTGCTTTATGAATAGGGTGAATAATGCCCAATGAATTTGGGTGAAATGTACGGGTTATGCACCAGCAAATATTTTATTATACCCCTTTTATGGGATTCCCATACGTCAAATAGTCAACCATAAAGGATTTTTTAAAAATAGAACCTTTGTTAAGCCTCTTGGTTTATTTAAGAGTATGTTTGAATCACCATGTCCATACCAGACTGATGACTGAATGCAAACCACATGAGAACAATCCAGTGGCAAAATAAAAAAAAACTGAAGCATCTGCATACCTTTAGCTGCTAAGCGAGGAATGCCTAAAAAATATAAATGTAACAGTTAGACAAACACAAACAGAAAAGAGAACTATTCTATTTTGATTTTACATATGTTGTGATATTGCATAAAAATTATGATAACATTTTGAAAAAACAAGAGTGGAGTTTCAACTTTAAAATGGAGGAAACTCCAGTGTCCTCAAATAACCTGAGGATGCTGGGCTGTCATTGAATGACAACAACTGGGTGGAGACAGAGATGACATCATGGCTGGCTCCGCCCAGCTGTTGTCATTTGCGGCGAATACAGTCTGCTTCAGCAGACCATTCTCGTCGCTTCGGCTGTGACTAAGGTTCAGCCGAGCCGAAGAATATGCGCTCGTCTCGGCTGAGCCATTCACCTGCCTTCGGCTGAACCGGAGGGCTCCGGCGGCTGAAGTGAGCCAAAGGATTAGCTGACGCTTCGGCTTAATCCTGCAGCTCCTTCGTGAATAACACTCTAAGGTAAAACTGTAGCATGATAGATATTTGAGGGGATATATACACTATAGGGGCTGGTAACAATTTTGTTTCCTCGTATCCAGTTCACCTAAAGGTAAAGCTGTATACCCAGTGGTTACTGAATCAATTTCTGTGTCCTCCAGTGGATAAGAATGAAACAAATATCCTTATCCTTGTGTATTAGCTTTGTGAATTGAGCCTTAAAACCATGCTGGTTTGACTATGATAAAATTTTACTCCAGCATGCTGTGTCCGCTGCTCCCTAATCATCCAGGAACTGCTCTCTCTCATGTTGACATGCCTGGGATGATAATAATAATAACAACAATGATAACATAATAAAATAAAACAAATATCCTAGCAATACTAGACTGTTCTTTTTTGTTGAAATCATTTTTGCAAATAAAATTAGTATGCTTGCTCAAAAATGAAAAAAAGCATATGGACACATTTTACTTTATATCCTTTTCTAATATATTTAATTTTGGATAGAGTAGGGGTTCAAACCCCCATTAGGTTTTTTTGGGGGCCATCTGTGTCCGGATGGGGAGATTTCCCTTCACTTACTTAGCTGTAGGCACAATAGTAAATTAAAGGAAATATCTGCAAAAACAGATACATTCCCTCTTAGTTGACTCCAGAACAAATGTCACATTGTAAAATCTCCCTTCTAATTCTGTTCTGGTGCCAACTTCAAATTTTGGATGATACCCGACATCCGGTCCCAGTGACAATGTTCACCAGGGCACATAGAGATGGTGAATCTCCTTTTTGGGCACACATACAGCAATACACAATCTCATAGAAGTTCCAACACTTCAATACTCGCTCCAAAACTGAAAAAAAACAACTTTTGCCTTTGAATACTGTTTCAATATGGTCACAGTTCCTTATACTAAAAATATTGAATGTGCACAATCCACCTTTGTTCAGAAGGAAGCAATATTCCACAGACATGTGATCTACACTTAATGGTTTTAATATGATTACTCTTTAAATTGTAAATTGTAAATAAAGAACAAACTGCATCTTAGCACCTCTTTAGATCACTATAAAGATTATAAGTAAGCTTGTATTGCAGGTTTACATGAGTGTGCAAACCTTCATACACCTAGTGAAAATGATCTCTTAACAAATCAGTAGCTGGTATACCACTAAACATGAAAGGTTTACTGGAGCAAACCGGAGGACAGTGCTGGTGATGCTTAAAATTGTATCTCACCTTTAACCCCTGCTCAGGGAAGGTGATATCTGGGGCATTTTGTACATAAACAATGCACAGAACACTATATCGTTGCCAAGGCTGCAAATAAGTGACGGTAGAATGTTCTGCGACCCAATCAGTGAGTGAATAGGAAAGGTCACTTTTAAATAGCATTAAATTGCAAAATGTCTTGTGTAGCAATTAAATATGCTCTATTATTTTTGTTTAGCGAAAATGAAGTTTGTCTTAAAACAAAACTGCAGACAAACAGCTGAATATACAGTGAAAATACACATATGTTTACTGTTTTATCTAATGAAGTTCTGCAAATCTGTAATTTCAACTATCAAAAGCCACTGCAAAAACATGGAGGTGATGCACAATTTCTTGACTGATCATAGTCTACTTTCATCTGTTTGGGTCCAGCCTGTTTGGTGGCTCAGTGGTTGGTCTAGGACCAAAATGGTTGTTTGTATGGTAAGGCTCCAAAGGTAGACTGTTAATGCCAGGAATCCTGTTCCTGTCCGTTTTAGGCTTTGCACCCTGGCCTGACAAAGTGAGGTAGGCCTGGCCATTACTCCATATCCGAGTTTTCACCTTGCTTAAAGTTGTATACAAACTCTTAAACTATTTATCAATAATGATTCCAGATCAAACCAATATACATTGGTCAAAAATGTAAAGAAATACTTTGATTTGCAAACACTTACATTCATTATGTTTCCAAACAGTTGACTCCACCTCTCACATCTCAGATTTCCTGAACATCCTATCCAGTACACCATCACAAGACAGAGCAATCTCTAGCAACTGTTCATGTACTAGCTTATAGAAAGGAGGAGGGGTGAAGAGCAATAGAGTGTCTTGTCTTGCTGTGCCTGTGTGTTTAAGGAGATGCACATGCAGCTTACTAGCACACACAAGGGTGGCTCCAGAGGACGCTGTGAATGGAAAGAGGAACCCTAAAACCGGACATCAGGACCAGTTCTCAGGGGACCAGCTGATTCTTCAAGAAACTAAAACACTTAAACATCAAGAAGCAGCATCCATTGTAATAGATTTAATTTTAGATTGTAAGCCCTCACGGGCAGGGCCCTCCTTACCATCTTGTCTTAAATTGTATTGTGACTGTAATGTCTTCCTTATATTGTAAAGCGCTGTGCAAACTATTGGCGCTATATAAATCCTGTATAATAATAATAAGAAGAATTTGAAATAGCTTAAAAACCTTTTGATGTTAATATCACATTAATAAACTAAGAGAGCCTTAAACATAAGGTTTCTGCTTAATGTATGTGTGTGCGCTCATTTATGTGTATGCGGACATGTGTGTGTGTAAGAGGGTCTGCATGTGAGGTTGAACAGACAGAATCAGAGGTGAATAGGTAGTTTGTTCTTTCTTGCCAGAGAAGTGGTCTAAAATCCCCTGAAATACAGACTCATGATTGGACTGACTATTGTTTGTTCACTGTTTATTGATAAACCCTCATGTCCTTAGGTTATAGTATAGAAAAATAATGCAGGAAGCAAGATTGGGTGCTATCGCTGGCTTTCCTGTAACCTCCTGGACTGATTGACAGAGTGGCAGCGGGTCATGTGACTCATGGGCGATATATAGCTGAGAGCCATAAGTATGCAGGGAGACATTCGCTGTACACATTTTTCTGTCACGGTGGCGGTGGACAGTGCAGTAATCAGCGCAAGTCAGTACAGGCAGTGTGCAATCTGGTGATCCCCTGACACTCCTCTAAGTTTCAGCTGTTTACCCGTGGAGCCTGAAACAGCTGAAAATTACTGGAAACCAAAAAGTGCACAAACTCGTCACCACAATACCCAAAAAACCCTCACTGGACCCTACCGACCTCAACAATCTCAGACCAATCTCCTTACTCCCATTCACCTCCAAACTCCTAGAACGCCTTATCTACAGCCGCCTGAGAGGCCACCTGATTACAACCTTCTCAACCTCTTACAGTCCGGCTTTCGCCCTCTGCACTTCACTGAGACCGCCCTTCTCAAACTCACTAATGACTTACTAACAGTTAAAACCAATGGCCACTACTCCTTACTCTTGCTATTATACCTTTCTGCTGCGTTTGACACTGTTGACCACCTGCTCCTCCTCAAAAAACTCCACTCGCTTGGCATACAAGACTCTGCTCTCTCATGGTTCTCCTCCTACCTATCTAAGCGCTCCTTTAGTGACACCTACAAATCTAACTCCTCCCCTCCTCTTCCTCTTTCTGTAGGGGTCCCCCAATGTTCTTTCCTCGAACCTCTCCTCTTCTCCATCTACACTTCCTCCCTTGGTCAGTTAATAACCTCACATGGCTTCCAATACCATCTCTATGTCGATGACACTCAAATCTATTTTTCTACTCCACAACCCACCCCATCATTGTCCTTGCGTGTCACTAATCTACTAACTGACATATCAGTCTGGATGTCACAACACTTCTTAAAACTCAACCTTTCAAAAACTGAGCTCATGATATTTCCTCCCGCCTGTGCACCTTCCCCCAATTTTTCCCTTGAGATTGATAACACAACTATCCAACCCTCCCCCCATGCCAAGGTGCTAGGTGTCATCCTTGACTCGGACCACACCTTTCTTCCCCACGTCCAATCACTATCCAAATCCTGCCACCTTCACCTTCACAACATCTCCAAAATAGGCCCCTTCTCACCAATGAAACCGCTAAATTACTCATACACTCACTTGTTATCTCTCGTCTTGACTATTGCAACTCCCTCCTCATTGGCCTACCTCTAAACAGGCTATCCCCCTTCAGTCTATCATTAATGGAGCTGCTAGACTCATTCACCTAACCAACCGCTCAGTGTCTGCAACCCCCCTCTACCAATCCTTCCACTGGCTTCCAATAGCCCAAAGGATACAATTCAAAATATTAACAATGACTTTCAAAGCCATCCACAACTCGGCCCCCGGCTATAGCTCAAATCTTGTCTCAAAGTATCACCCTAACCATCCCCTACGCTCTTCAAATGACCTGCTTTCCAGCATCCTCGTCAACTCCTCCCATGCTCGCCTCCAGGACTTCACTAGAGTCTCTCCCATCCTTTGGAACTCTTTACCCCAACATGTCCGTCTGTCTCCCACTCTGACTGCCTTTAGGAGATCCCTTAAGACTCTCAGGGAAGCCTATCCCACCTCAACCTAACCGCTAAACCATCACGTTCTCAGACAATTCATCCCCACACAGCTTCCTCCTCATGTATCACTTCCCCCTCCCTTTTAGATTGTAAGCCCTCAGGGGCAGGGCCCTCCTTACCATCTTGTCTTGAAATGTAATGTGATTGTAATGTCTTCCTTAAACTGTAAAGCGCTGCGCAAATTGTTGGCGCTATATAAATCCTGTATAATAATTATGTATAACCAAAACAGGTTTTATTTTTTATTAGTTTTTGGAAAGCGAACGGAAGGGATGCTTTTTTGCATCTCTGTGCCAGAGATGCAAAAGAAAGTTAGAAGAAATCCCCTCTTAGGGCCTGTTCACACCAGCTGCATTGTGCTTTGCTGGGACGCCTTGACCAGCGCAGTCTCAACAAACAGACCAGGCATTCTGCCTTGTTTACAAATGGCACAGTTCACACCACTGCGTTGAGGTGGTGTGTGCTGGAAAAATGGAGTGCATCCAATACTTGTTTTCAGTCCAGCATGGTGCGATGCAATTTACTGCATTTAGCCACACCAATACAACTGAATGAAAGGTCACTAGTTTCCAGTGTGATGTGTCGTTTCCAGTGCATTGACACAAAATAACTATTTTTAAAGGAAAAATAATTCTTAACCTTTGCAGTTGGGATACCCCCGCAATGCAAGAGCCAAGTGCTCATTTTTTTCTAGGGTACAGAATAAAAAAGTTACCTCACCTGAACCTCAAACTGGATGACTGTTAGACCAGCCCCTGCAGCCTATCTCCCCCTCTGCTCCAGTGACCTAAAGATCCTTGAGTCATCAGGTCCAATGCATTGTGTATAGGAAGTGAGGATGCCGAGGGACATACCACTGTAGTGGAGGAGGCGACAGGCTGGAGGTAGCAGTTTAGGTGACAGCCATCTCCAAAGTTCAGGTGAGTTAACTTTTTTATTTTCCATCCTAGATGAAAATGAGCCCTTAATGCTTGCAGCATGGGGGTAGCCCCACTACAAGGGTTATGAATATATTTTCCCAGAGTTCTTCTAAAGCAGATAAGTGGTCGCATTCTAATGCAGATTCTGTGTGAACAGGCCCTTAGACAATTTTTTCTCTGTGACAATGGTTTCCAGTATAAATAGAGAGGGTGAATATTCCCAATGGGGACACAGACAGCAATATAAACTTGTCATAGGGTCCACTCCATATCCATATCCTATTTCTATAGCTCCTCCCCCTCCTCTATCTTGATTGGTTGGAGGGAGGATCTGTATGCCGCCTGCAGTCTCAGACGTGCGGCTCTTTCTATCTACACTGCCGCATGGACATAGCTGGAGTGATGGCGGTCACATGATACAGTTATGGTGAGCCAATTAGTGTGTAGGCTTTGGCTTACCACTTGGCATGTCACATACAAGCCAGCTCATGATTGGACAATTCTCAATACTTATAGGAATCTGATGGAGGGGAATACTAGGTACTGATGTTGCCCCAGAAACATGTTAACCGTGGATGTCATGCAAGTAGAGGGACGCTCGCTCCTGACTGCATACTTTTGATGTGACTGTTTTCTTTTGATTACTATTCTTGCTTTTAACAATCCCATTAATTAAAAAATACTTCTACACTGGAGAGGTGCACTTTTTTCTATGTTTTCTGTTTGCTAGACCTTCAGACACCCTGACTGTCATTAGTGCTGCTCACCTGTAAAAAGTCATGGCATTTATACCCTTGGAGGATGAACTTTGGCGCCAGTGTCATTGCTGATAGAATTGCAAAGCATCTTGAGTGAAATAGTACCCAGTATATAACAAGGTAATATCAGGAGTGTGTGTCACACAATAAATTGACTTATTGTTCACCTTACTCCATACACAATAATTGCATGAATACTACCCTTGTATTGTAGCACCTCTGCCCTTGTGGTGGAAGGGACTTTCGTTTATACATATACAGTCTCCTGCATCTATGAAGATCACAATGCAGATACAGTCTCTTATTGTGAAGGGTTATACTGTATGTGCAGATACAGTCTCTTATTGTGAAGGGTTATACTGTATGTGCAGATACAGTCTCTTATTGTGAAGGGTTATACTGTATGTGCAGATACAGTCTCTTATTGTGAAGGGTTATACTGTATGTGCTACAAAATAACCATTAAGATTATATAGACTCAACCGGGTGCCACAGTTTATCAATGAAAATCACTATGTAACCAGCACAATTGCTTGCGAAGACAGTCCAGAGTGTGTGCCTCACTTACATTGGGATGAGATAAAACATTTTCAAACAACTCCTTATTAAGATCATTGTATAGTGTCCATATTACCTGCATTTACATGCATCAATCCATCCTGCTCCTAGAATTCTCAGATGGCAAAGAGTTGCATAGAGTAGAACATATGGTACTGAACCGCATTAGTATCTAGTGCCTGAGCTTTTGATGGTATTATTGTAAGACTTATGTTGCTAAAATAAGTAAGATAATATTCTTTATACATATAAATATCAATAAACCAATCTACCTGTATGTGCAAGTTGGCTCTTTAAAAATGAGAGCTCAAGTTGGTCACTAGGGATACAGAGAAAGCATACTTGTTTAATAACTTTTGTTCTCAGTACATGTTCTCTATACAAAAAGGCATGGTGCTGATATATTGACATCCTCATGGTGCCAATAGGAGGATGAGAGTGATACATTATTAAAAACACCAGTATAGCTTACATCCGATATGCTCCATAAACAATTAAATAATACAAATACAAATAAAGCATCTAGACCAGAGAGCTTACCTCCTGGAGTCCTAAAAGAGCTGAGCTTAGTTAGGTTTTAGACTATTGGTTGCCTTGGTACCAATAGATTGGTGCTAAGCAAATGTGAAGAATGTGAAGATTGTATGAACAAAGCCAGTGTGAAATTTCAAAGAGAGAGCCTTGGAAATAAAAATGGTTAAATCAATCCTCTGTTATGCATGTTAAATCTGGAAACTTTCAACCTAATTCAGTTTCTTGAACTCATACAGTTAGCAATCCAGAAGCTCTCCCCCACACCTTACAGTATAAAAAATATTTAGTGGATGGTTTTGAAAATGACAAGAGCACAAGATCATTTAGTACAATTATTGAGAAATAACCATTACAATATACAGTATATTATGTTTTATGCACAAAACGTTGACATTCAAAATATGTGTGCACAATATTTTGCTTATTTTTTAAGTACCTAAACCACTACTCATGGCCAACAAATAATAAAAATAGCCACAGGAATACCAAAAGTTTTGCTTATGACCAAAATAAACTTTTTACACATAATTTTCATCTGAACCCTTTTTGCTCAGATAAATAAAAGTCCATAACTGATACATGTCCCTGCAAAGCTAATACTGTATAAAGCAATTCACGATTCAAGTCTCTGACAGTGTGATCTTTATATAATTCATATCATTTACTCTTCCTCACTCAAATAAAAAAAAAAGTTTGTCTGAGTTTCCACTTGAAGTATGGCAGCTCCAGAGCACACTGTACTAAATAAGCAGTACATTGTTATTTTCAAGTGGTACTTAAGTTAAAAAATGTTCTGAGAGTTTTAGCGAAGAAATCTTGCATTTTCTTATGCCACAAAATGAAACTTTCTCTTTTCTCCAAGCATCCTTTAAAGCACATGTGGCACATGACCTCCACCAGAAGGAATACAGCTGGGTGCTGGGTATGATATAATTCCTGTGTGCATGTACAGGGGTTACATTAAAAATGGTTGACCAATGAGCAAAAAAGCAAACAGAAAACCCAGAAAAAGTAGTGGAGAAGATGTCATCGCCGGTGGATGGAGCAGTGAGAAACAGTTTTCTCTGCTGGAAAAAGAGTAGAAACTAGGGATGTCCCGATACCACTTTTTCAAGACCAAGTACAAGTACTTTCCCTCAGATACTTGCCAATACCAATTACTGATATTTCTTCCTTAAAGGGACATGTGACATTTTCTAAAACAATTCAGACTAATTATTTTAGGGCAGTTCCTCACCAGGCTTCTTCCAGATCTCACCAGAGCTGCATCCAGATCTTGCCATAGCTGGATACAGATCTCACCAGAGCTAAATACAGATCACACCAGAGCTAAATATAGACCTAACCAGAGCTAAATACAGACTTCACCAGAGCTAAATACAGACCTAACCAGAGCTAAATACAGACCTAACCAGAGCTAAATACAGACCTAACCAGAGCTAAATACAGACTTCACCAGAGCTAAATACAGACTTCACCAGAGCTAAATACAGACTTCACCAGAGCTAAATACAGACTTCACCAGAGCTAAATACAGACCTCACCAGAGCTGTATACAGATCACACCAGAGCTAAATACAGATCACACCAGAGCTAAATACAGATCACACCAGAGCTAAATACAGACTTAACCAGAGCTAAATACAGACTTCAATAGATCTAAATACAGACCTCGCCAGAGCTAAATACAGATCTCCCCAGAGCTAAATACAGACTTCACCAGAGCTAAATACAGACGTTACCAGAGCTACATACAGACTTCACCAGAGCTAAATACAGATCACACTAGAGCTAAATACAGATCTCACCAGAGCTAAATACAGACTTTACCAGAGCTAAATACTGACTGCACCAGAGCTAAATACAGATCACACCAGAGCTAAATACAGATCACATCAGAGCTAAATACAGACTTTACCGGAGCTAAATACAGGGGAGAACCTCACACTTTTTTTTCTCTTCTGCAGACTAAAAAAAACTAAAAAAATTCTGTAATTTTGCTCCAAAGAAATTTCATCCAGACTACCGGAATCGGAAATTCAGATTCATTTGCATTCGTTATAACTGTAATTCGGATACATCTGAATGTTCGAATTTCCGAAATTTCGTCCGAATTTTGATTCGGAACGCAACGAATCGCACATGTCTACTAAATACAGATCACACCAGAGCTAAATACAGACTTCACCAGAGCTAAATACAGACTTCACCAGAGCTAAATACAGATCTCACCAGAGCTAAATACAGACCTCACCAGAGCTAAATACAGACTTCACCAGAGCTGAATACAGATCAGACTAGAGCTAAATACAGACCTCACCAGAGCTAAATACAGATCTCACCAGAGCTGAATACAGATCACACCAGAGCTAAATACAGACCTCACCAGAGCTAAATAAAGACTTCACCAGAGCTAAATAAAGATCTCACCAGAGCTAAATACTAGACATGTGCATCCGCAACAAATTTGCTTCGTTTTGATTTCGAATTTGCGTTATTTTGTTTTTCGGGCTTCAGATCCGAAATTGAATTTGTTTCGGGATTCAGAAAAATTTGTTAGCGGTAGTCCGGTTCGAAATTTTGCTTCGTTTTCATTTAGTTCGTTGCAGCAAAGTGAGGGACATTTTTTTTTTTGTACACATTCTAGTATTAGTCTTAATGTCAACACTCATTAATAATAACCTGTGATAATAGTCAATGCAGAACTAGAAGAGTACACAGGTAACTGAGATAGAAAGGTTTCTGACCAATCAACCCCGATGTGCCCTCGAGACTGTTGATTCACTTCCTGATGTCTAACCCAATCACGGCAGTCTTTCGGATCTGACTCCTCCCCCCTGTCAGTTTCAAAAGTACTCATTCTCCCGCGGCTGACACCGCTCCAAGGCTTGACAAAGAGGGTCACCCTCGAAACGCGTAGCCGCTAATTGCCAACTGATCTCATGTGAACACATCACCCCGGACTCACGAGCACTGATGAACACGCTCCAGCGTTTACGCCGCACACCATACGGCTATACACCGCCCAGTGCCGATCACAGCAGCCTGACAGTCCTCCCCCTCCTGCTCTAATAGCCGCGGCTCGGCCCGGCCAGCCGAGGACGCAGCCTGGAGAGACTTGGGGTGTATTTAGATCTTAGACCATTTAGATCCTGACCGTCCAGATCTTTCCATCCAGAAATACTTCGCTGACTGCACGGGACTGCAGGGAGTGCATGTCGATCCATGACATCACAACCGTGAGTTATATATCAACTAATTTATTTAAACAGGTCGTCACTACAGGATGCTTAGCATCTAAACAATTTTTTAGGTTGTTGCGCTCTTCTATGTATAATTTTGCCAGACATTTTTTTTTTAGTCTGCAATTCATACCAGACCCTTTAGGTCTGGTTGAAGTGTTAGGAGGGACCCCCCCAAGTTAAAACAAAAAAAAAGTGCGTGGTGTTCCCCCCAAATTCCATACCAGGCCCATTAGGACTGGTAGGAATTTTAATAGGGAACCCCAGCCCCAAAAATGGGGGGGGGGAAACGTGGGGTCCCCCTAACAGTTCTACCAGACCTTTAATCCGAGCACTGGCCCAGCAGGGCAGGAAAGAGGGGTACGATTGAGCGCCCCCCTCCCTGCGCCTTACCAGGCCACATGCCCTCGGCATTGGGAGGTTGTCCCCATGCCGATGGGGACAAGGGCCTCTTCCCCACAACCCTGACCCGGTAGTTGTGGGGGTTTACTGGCAAGGGAGCTTATTTGCATTGGGGTACCCCCTTTAATTAAGGGGCACCCAGATGCTGCCCCCCTCTTGTGAATGGGTGAGGGGTACTTTGACCCCTACCCATTCAGTAAAGGGTTAAATCAAATAGTTATTAAAAAGTCCAGACTTTTGATAAAATCCTTTAATTGAAAAAAAACAGAGACAATTTTTGACTTTTCCTTTAATTAGAAAAAAATGGCTCCATTGATGTAATCCAGCGTCAATCACAATGCACGACGCCCGCCGACCCACCGCAATAAAAAAAGTCCCGCCGCACGACGACCGTACGAACCCGACGAAAACTCGCTGCAAAATGACATTCCTGCTCGAAAGTAAAGAGATGGGCAGAGCGAGCCGTGACATCATGGCTCGCTCCGCCCATCTGTTTACATTTGAGCAGGAATGTCATTTTGCAGCGAGTTTTCGTCGGGTTCGTACGGTCGTCGTGCGGCGGGACTTTTTTTATTGCGGTGGGTCGGCGGGCGTCGTGCATCGTGAAGGACATTGGATTATATCGATGGAGCCATTTTTTTTTAATTAAAGCAATATTCAAAAATTGTCTCTGTTTTTCTTTCAATTAAAGGAATTTATCAACATTCTGGACTTTTTAATAACTTTATTTAACCCTTTAGTGAATGGGTAGGAGTACAAGTACCCCTTACTCATTCACAAGGGGGGGGGCAGAATCTGGGTGCCCCTTTATTAAAGGGGTACTCCGATGCAAATAAGCCCCCTTGCCCGCAGACACCCACAACCACTGGGTCAGGGTTGTGGGGAAGAGGCCCTTGTCCCCATTGGCATGGGGACACCCTCCCAATGCCGAGGGCACGTGGCCTGGTAGTGGGAGGGGGCCTGGCAGGGCAGAAAAGGGGGGGGGGCGATCGAGCGCCCCCCTCCCTGCCCTGCCAGGCCAGTGCTCGGATTATGGGTCTGGTAGAACTGTTAGGGGGACCCAACGTTCCCCCCCCCATTTTTTGGGGCTGGGGTTCCGCCTTAAAATTCCTACCAGACCTAAAGGGTCTGGTAGGAATTGGGGGGGGAACCTCACACTTTTTTTTTCTCTTCTGCAGACTAAAAAAAATCAATTCTGTCATTTTGCTGCAACGAAATTTCGTCCAACAAACGAAATTTCGCCCAGACTACCGCTAACGAATTTCAGAAATTCGGATACGTTTGCATTCGTTATAACTGTAATTCAGAATTTGGATACATCCGAATGTCCGAAATTTCGTCCGAATTTCAATTCGGAACTAAACGAATCACGCATGTCTACTAAATACACATCTCACCAGGTTGTGTTTACATCTCACCAGGTTGCCTACAGATCTCACCAGGCTGCGTACAGATCTCACCAGGCTGCGTACAGATCTCACCAGAGCTGCGTACAGATCTCACCAGAGCTGCGTACAGATCTCCTCAGGCTGCGTACAGATCTCACCAGGGCTGCATACAGATGTGACCAGGGCTGCATACAGATGTCACCAGGGCTGCCAATGAGTCTCTCCAGGGCTGTGTACAGATGTCACCAGGACTGCCTATTGGGTCTCTCCAGCGCTGCGTACAGATATCACCAGGGCTGCATATTGTGTCTCTCCACGGCTCTGCTGACAGGTGCTGGGCTGAGCTCGCACGGGTGTGTAGTGAGCCGAACGGAGTGGGTGTCGGTCTTGTGCCTGCTCTGAGGTTGTATTCAAGGGGTGGGGCTTCGTCGAGCTGTGCCAGCACCAGGAAGCAGGATGAGATGTGGGACCTGGCAGGCAGTGTCAAAGACAACTACTGCCAGGTCCTCGGAGGGCTGCCTCAGGCCCCCACAAGCGAGGGACGCCGGCAGCCAATCCAATTAAAAACATTTAAAGGGCCAGAATCAGACTTCAGTATCGGGGGATTTTCATGAGTACCCCTACTCGTGAAAACGCCCTGTATCGGCCCCTATACCAGTATCAGTATTGGGATATCCCTAGTATAAACATCTGATATGTCTGCCACTACAGTTGTGCTTTAAGGCAGAACTCCTTCCAGAATAAATAGGATTACAATGTATAGTACATAAGAGGCATATTTAAAAAAGCAGCTTTTGCTGCAATATTTACCTTTATTACTGAGCTGTCTTCCAGTGCCCCCCACCCCCTTTCCCCACACAGTCTGATGTCAAGCATCATTCAATCATTCAACACACTCTAAATTAATGCAGTCAGGAGCCCACCCCAGCCTATGACTGGACAGTGAAGGGAGAAGCAGCACAGGGATGATCTCATATCTCTGTCACTTTGCTTTCTCCTCTTATCAGCACAGGAACTGATTGACACCTTGTACTACTTCCTCTTACACTCATGTACAGTGATACAGAAGCCTAATACTGGGTCAAATTCAGGTACCTACACTGCTTGCATGTAACAAAATACATTTATTGATATATGAAAAATGACAGCACTACATTAATTTGTGTATTTGGTATTTACTTTCAGCTTTAAGTTAGTATTTTGGAAATGTGACCATAGCCTAGGCTTTTTTTTTAAGTGGACCTATCATTGAAATCCATACTACACATAAATCAAAAGAGCACATGTCAATATTACCAAATCACATATTTATTTTAAGTTAAAAAAAAAAACTTTTTAAAAACTGCTGGAAAGTGGCCCACTTCTGGCATGTAAGGTCATGTTCTACTTGTGCTCCATCCATGCACTCAACTCCTCATAATCCTGCTCAGCGACCACCAAAAATCCTCACCCAGACCACCCGTTTAATCCACAGACCCTGAGTAAGGGTGTGCAGCATAGTCAAAATCAGCCATAAACCAAAGAACATGTCCTTGGACAAACCCTCAAGATACATACAAAGGCATGCGACCAAAAATGACATTGGGAAGCACATAGACCATGGAGGAACAGTCCTCTTTTAGGGATGCAACAGCACACATAAAGACATCTCTCCAGTGTCACTACTCCACAATTAGGAATCATTCAGGCTATGCTTCAGCTTCCCAGGAGTCCGTGGACCTAGAAGGGGAACTAACATTGAGATGCAACATCTTTCCATCCTCTTTTCCATTGAGAAAACTCATTGCCTGCCCTTGAAACCACCTGTACCTGAAACTGTGACACTGATCACTGATTGCACAGACCCTACAATTTCATGATCTGACCTGTTACTGGGTTATTACATATGAGTTTTACTCATCTATAATTATTCTGCATATTGTGCAATATTACATTAATTAGGGAAAGAACTACTACTGTTCTGATTGCTTTGCCTTCACCTATTTGCAACTTATTTGCAAAGATCCCTTCTGTGTTTTCTGCTTACCTCTAACTCTACAACTTATCCATACCTTTGGGCATCAGTCAATCTGATGACTGAAAGTCAGTATGAGACTACACAGATTTGCACAGATGCAATAATTGTCTTTATTTGTTGTGAGGGATCTCCTAACCCCCCACCTCTAATAGGATTTGTTTTTTGGGCATTAGGTGCGTTATAGATTGGGGATAATGTAAAAGAATGTTAACTATTTATAAGATTGTACAACCACATTCTTCATGATCATAGATTGTGTGCTCTACATTGATACCTTGTTCAGTCCAGTCTATAGTCCTTTATATCTCACTCCCCATAAGCCAGCATCTATAATTTTATAGAATGCCTGGGGACTTAAAGGAGAACTATGGGGTAGGTGTTTTTCCCCATAGTTATCCTTAGGGTAACGGGAGGACACAAACTAGCGTCCTCCCGTTACCCTAAGCTCAGTATACCGCCAGCTACAGTTTGCGGTATACTGAGAAGCCGCAGCCGGAGCGGATCCTGACTTAGACAACGGGATCCGCCCAGCTGCGTGAGTGACAGCTGGCTCTGCCTATCTAGAGGCAGAGCCAGCTGTACCCGCCCCCTCCCCCGTCCGTTCCACCAGTCAGCGCTGGCAGATCGGAGCGGGGAGAGGGGAATCCAGCCCTTCCCCCTGTCACGGCAGAGAGCCGTGACAGGATCGAGAGGTGAGCGAACCCGGTATGTGTTCGCTCACCTCCCGAACTACTGAGCCGACCTGTGACAGTCTCAATGTCACAGGTCGGCTAGAACTATGAGGTGAGTGAAAAGCACTCACCTCATAGTTCTCCTTTAATGATAAAATCAAACAATCACTAGTATTAAGCTACCTGAGGAACTATAACCCACATATTATGATACTTAAAAGAAAAAAACACATCTGAAGAGAGCTTAGGTTTTGATGCCTGTAGCTTTATATGGGTAAAGGACAAGATTATCACTATACCAATGTGTGCTAGTGAAAATACTTATTTTACTATGATTGTAAGGTGATGCCATCCATAAATTTCCCACAGCAGCCTGCATCCTGCATTAACTGTTGACAAGCCTGTATGGTGTTCAATGGGTACAATAAAACTTGTCTGTACAAGGTTTCCAGTTTACCTTAGTGGACCTGTATATCTCACCCCCATTCACATTCCAGGAAATTGATTTATGCATGGGCACAATCCCGTGTTTCCACGAAAATAAGACACTGTCTGATATTATTTTTGGCTCAAAAAAACCCACTAGGTCTTTTTTTTTTTTTTTTTATGTACAACAAGCCACACTTATTTATGTATAAAAGTCTACATGTATTCGTGTACAAAAATATGGTGATCAGGGCAATCAGGGGTGACGTACCTTTCCAAGAGCAATTTGGTAACCAATCACTGGCCAGAATGAGCGAAGCGCACTTTCACTTCGATTCCTCACAGGCGGAGTGCATTTGGTATCACTCTGCCTGTGACAGGAGCCGGCGCTAAAGAGGAGGCATCGGCTTATGCGGCTCTGCTCCCTCCGGTGCCGTCTCGCATCCTCTAGCGCTGGCTTCATTGGCACCGGGGATTCTCTCCTGCCTCTGCCGCGACTCTTCAAGTTCCCCCTTATGCCACCCCCAACCCTGGAAATGGTCACAACTAGGTCTTATTTTAGGGGTAGGTCTTATATTTTAGCAATTCCCAAAAATAGTACTAGGTCTTATTTTTGGGGTAGGTCTTATTTTTGGGGAAACAGGGTATGAGATAGATCACACCCCGCATTATATAGCTCCTTCACCTTATGTACATGGCTTCATAAATATTAATTACTTGACATATGGAATTGGATGTACCCTGAAGCTAGGGAATTCCATTATCACTCAGGAGGACATCAAACTCCGTCTAGAATTGACATGCCTTACCTCAGGATGTATTGCCCAGAGTGCAATACCTCCCAAGAGGCATATCAGACCACTTTCCCTTATTACTGACTTTAACCACTAATCAGCAATAATTCAATACCTCCCAAGAGGCATATCAGACCACTTTCCCTTATTACTGACTTTAACCACTAATCAGCAATAATTCTTTAAAGTATGATGTATGAGCCCCCTATGGCCGGAAAACGTAATTGTCATTCAGAAGTGTGAATGAAGCATACAGTCCATCAGGTCTGAGAAAGACGATACAATTTCACCTACTGAGAAATATGAACGTTTTAATGAGGACTTTATGCATACAGTTTGTATAAATATAATCTCAAACAAGCCCTGAAATACATAGAACAGTTGTGTCTACTACTGAAGCAGCATATATTACTAGCACCCCCTCACAACCATAAAAAGCTACAACAATGCATCAGAAATATGAATTGAACCTTTTAGATTACACCAAGAAAAAAAATATTTTATTTAAAACATTTTTTAATATAGGGATAAACATTCTAAAATATTAGCATTCCTTGCACAATCTGAATATGCCCCCTGCTGTATTCCCAGAATACATACAAAAGCAGAATCAGTAGTAGACTCCTCACAAGAGATGAAAACACTTTTCTAGAGTTTTACCAAGATCTGTATGAATCTAGGGCTCATTGCACTCTATAAAATCTGGAAGAATACTTGGATACAATCCACCTACATAAACCGAAATGTGATTCCATAATATCTTTTCCTTTCATTTGTCTACTTTACCAGTTTTATTATTAAGTCTAAACAACATAACCTATGCTAAAACTGTAATTTCTATATTATTTGTAACATTCTAAGTAAATTATAGAATCCTTATGGAATTTGTAAATAGATCAAAGACAGTATTTCTGTGGCATTTTTATGTTCCTCTCAGGGTTAACTCCTTTATCAGTAAAGTCAGATCAGTGGCAAGATGATAATAAATTGTAGGTGTGACGGCCTCAAAATTATAGAAAATAGTTCCATCCACATAAGACAATAGCTCAGTGTCATTGTATAAAAGCTCCAATAACTGAATCCCCAATCCCCTGCATAACACCGGGATCAAGTACTGCCAGGCATCAGGCATTGTGTGACAGATGAAGAAATAAGATATAGATCGTTTTCTCTTGTACACATGTGTTTTAATCTCCAGCACATTCTTTTCAGACCAGAAAATCCTCTGCTTTACACTAGAATACAGGTTGTCAGAAAGGTATATAGATGGTATTTTAACAGTAAATGTATTTCATACAGCAGCCTAAAAAGAATTTATGTCACCAGTATTTCTCAAATAAACGATACAGAATTAAGTATATAAATGCTTGCATAAACTGGGTGTTTACATAATGCACAAAATCATTTCCCTATGTTCCTTGGTAATTTTGTTTGGGAGGCCTATGTATCATAGCTGCCACCTTTAAAAACACGCTGGTTTACTACATGGTTACATTTTAGGGCAGAAATAGTAAGGCCCCTTTCACACATTTGTCCGTTTACACCGAGTTACCATCGACTCTGGCCTAGGTCTGGAAAAACAAATGGATTAGAGATCCGTTTTCCTGGACCTGATTGTGCCAGATCGGGGGTAGTCTGATGCAAATGGACACATTTACATCCAGTTCCCATAGACAGACATGGAGTCCGGTATCTGCAGTTTTTTCCTCCATTGCAAGATGGACAAAAAAATTGTATGGACACGGATGTCACATTGGTGATATTTGCTCCATACTGCTCTGGTCAGGAGAGGATCCATGCACGGATCTTATCCTGATCAGCTAGTGTGGAAGGGGCCTTATGGGGTAAAGTTAGGTGTTAGGGTCAAGCTTTTATTTTTACCTCTTTTCTGAAAAAAAGTATGTGCTAGTATACCAGTGCAGCTACTGTAGCTTTCTACCTAGAAAGGAGCATACATTAAATAAGATGCAACTGCTTTGATAGCCTTGTTAAACAGAACCCAAAACCTGCTTATTTCAGAGGTCTACAGCACTCTCATTTTCTCTAAGTTTAGTTCCCAGGGTTTTATGAAGTATTTAAGATCATGGTGATGTCACAGCTCAATAACTATTATATGGCCAAATACTCAGAGAATGGCACCATCTATTTATAGCTTCTCACGTAGCTTATTAGTGCATTAATTATTAATATATGCTTTATGTTACAAGGCTTCACTCTGGGTAGGTAGCTAATGGCAGTAAGATTGTATGCCTACTTTGTATTGTTGCTTCCCCTTCCCTTCTTGTTCTGGAGAAAGATTTACAGAAAAAGGCCAATGAGGACTAAAGGGAGACTGAAATAAGTCCCCCAACAAATGTGGTGGCCCCACAAAATCCAGTATGGTTCCCCCTGCAGCATTCTTTCCAACTACTATTACTTCTAACAAGTTTGAGATGTGGAAAGGGTGGGCAGCCTATACTGTAGGTTTTCCTCCTGGAACATGCACCTTTTTGGTGTTGGAGCACCAAATAGGCCAGGTTTGTAGTCTGTAGCACTATAGGCTGCAGTCCTTGGTAATCCAAGACTTGTTAATTTTAATGAAATAAAGCCAGTCAAGGGACATGGAAGTTCACCTCTCCATAATAATACCTCATGCTGCAATGAAGGCCTGGACTCCAAATAGTCTTCACTTCTGATTAAGTATCAGCATCAGTCCTGAACCCAGTGTAGTCAGCAGTCATGTGATTCTGATGCTGTCTGTTAGAGTGAACTGTCTGCAATTGAGCTTGGCCAGCCTTGTTTAAAATAAGGCTGAAAAGGGGCTCGGAAGCAGTAACCAGTGTTGTTTCTTTCAAGGATCAGAGAATAAGAGGCACATTGGTCATCAGAGTAAATTCTGTCATCGTCCGAAAAGGAGCCCACATTTTGTGCTCTCTCCGGTATTCTGGCAGTAGGTCAGCCACTTTACCCTTTTGTTGAAGATTTAATAGGGTGGTCAGCCAATAGTTGTCCCTATTTTTTGTGACCCAAATTCTGGGGTCAGCAGACATTCGAGCTATCAATAAATGAGAGCTTCTTCCTGCCAGCTTACTTTACCTTGTAAACAAGCCAGGGGCTGTGTGTTTTTAAAAAAGACCTCCGAGTTCTGTCTAGGTGTGAAAATAACAAAGTTAAACTTACCCAATACTCGCTCCCTCCAGCCTGTCTTCTTCTCCGCTCCAGCGATGGTATGTCCCTCGGTGTCCTCATGTCCAATACATGGTGTATTGGATGTGATGATTCAAGGAACATTAGACTGCTGGTGCGGAAGGGGAGAGAGGCTGGAAGGGCCGGCTAACAACCAGCCAGCTCCAAGGATCCGGTGAGTATAACTTTTTTATTTTCATGCCTAGATTTTTTCCACAGAGTTCTTCTCTAATGTTGCCCCTTACGCCACATTAAAAGACCCATTTCCTACTGAACCTTTTACCCCGGACCATTTATTTTCTAATAATGCAAACTGGCCTAAAAAAAAAGGCCAAAAAATATAGCAAGTTTTGGGACTCATAGACTTCAGTGGGTTTCAGGCCCTATTGGCGAAGTTTGATGATATTTTTCAAGTGTTTGGTGAATATCCAGTGAATTGAGCTTTACATAGTTACATAGTATTTGAGGTTGAATAAAGACATAAGTCCATCGAGTCCAACCTATTGCGTGTAGTCCAACCTATTGCTTTGCTTACAACTATTAAAACAAACCATTGAAATTATCTCTAATTTTTTTGCTAAATAACCTCTGCAGTAAAAAAAAAAAAGTAGCCCTTCATAAAAAGCAAGCCCCATGCTGCCTTGTACAGTGCAGACTAGCAGGAATGTTTACAAAAATAATCACGATTGAAGGGACAGAGCTTTACAAAAGGGTATAATTAGTCTGTAGTGATGGAAAGTGAGACCTTGCAGCATCCAGGCATGAGTTGCTCCTGGTAAGAAAAGATGTTAAAAGGGCAACTCAAATAGGAACTGAAAGGGAACAACATGGTTTGTGTTCAGTGGTCCTGTGCAGCCTGTTCGTAAATCTAAAGAGTAATATAATAAGACATTTTAATTAATTAAAAAAAAGACTGAAGTATGACTGTCTTCAGAGAGAAAAACAATAGGCATAAAATAAGGAAGGTAACTGAACAGGATAAAGCAGTATAAAGCAATTTGAAAAGGTTGGCAAAAGCGGACAAGAGGACAAGTAAAGAGCAGCAATTGTCAAGCAGATAAGGATTACATTAGGAAAGAGAAAAAACATTCTGTTCTTGCAGCACAATGCAGATTCAGCTGGTTTCCTCCAGCTTCTCACTTCTTAAGTCTCTTCAGGTTTCTGCAAACTGTTCCAATAAATAAAGAAAAGAACTATTTTGTAACTGGCTAGTGCTTTGTGTTTTCTGCCAAGATTTCCGACCACACAAAATCTAGTGGTAAATAAAATGTTTGTGAGAATACTTAAGCATCCATGCATCACTCGCTTCACCCATCTTTGTTATTCACACAGGGATTTATTCTGTCTTCCAGTAAAGGAAAATATATTAATCCTTTTATCCCTGAGACCAGCAACACATTCAATAAAGCAGCAACTATGGACTGAACACGGATGACAATGTATTATTAAACAGCAACACCAATGAAATTTGTTTTGACAAACCTGACAGTAAGGAGTTAAGGGTTTGCTGCTACCATTGGGTCGAAGCAAGTCTTGTGTGTTCGAGGTTTGCAGTCTAGGCAAACTAATGCATTAATTCAGGACCACATTCTTTCTAACCATAATGCACTTTCTGCCTTCTGAACTTAGGCTAGCTGGCTTAGAAAGGGCCAATAATGGGGTCTTTGCTATGTGCCAGCCACTTCACTATAAAAGGTTACACAAGAAGCCATATGTCAGTGTGTGTTGTAGTAATTTAGGTATTGCTAACCAGCATTTAAATACTAATGACTACAAAACTCCTGCTGCTGATGCAACAGACTAAACATTTAAGGGCTTATTCACACAAATATGCACAGGCATGCCGCTGGATGCAGCATGTTTGTGTCCAGGGGTGAGCATCCAAATTTGTACATACCTGCAAATTTGAGTCAATGTGTTGCAGCGTGCAGCTGCCTCTTGTCATTAAGTTGTACCAGTGTCTGCACACACTAGCTGTCATTCCTGTGCACCTTGTATGACTGGTAACATTTGTGTGAATGAACCATCTGCCCCAGCCCCTCATAAAAAGATTCCTGCCACCATTACCAGCTCCTGCCACCTCTCCTGGTCTATTCTGGTGCTCCAGCACTGTAAATGTGCCACACAATGTTTCTGCAGCCTGACCTCAGCTGTCAAATTTCTAATGTTTGCTGCAGGGTAACCCTGTGTTGTGCCTCAAAGTTTATAGTCTAATTTAGTATTCCAGCACTCAAAAACACTTTTTGTTATTGGATCTCAGATAAAACACTCTAACGTTTATTGTCCCTTTTATTTTGCAGCCTAATCAAGCTGTTTACATTCTGTCCAGCCTCTGAACAATATTTGTGGCTATTGTCCCTCAAATAAGACACTCTAATTTCTATTTGAAGATAAAACCAACCCCGTCTGTCTCTCTAATATTGTGCCTTTAACCAAACTGCTTACATGCTGTGCAGCCACTGTAATGGGCATTAGAAATGTAAATTTTGTTTCATTCCAAATGCAACTTTGGACAACATTTTGTGAATTCCAATGAGCCTTCTTTTAACAAAATTTTAGGTCATCCAAATTTTGTTAAAAATGAAGCTAAAACGGACATCTGACTGTTTTCTGGCCAATCAAAAAACCCAGTCCAAAAATAAAACAAAATTCTGAAAGATTTGAATCCGAATAACAAAACAAAACAGCATTCAGGACCCTCCCCCCACCCCCCCTATCTGAAAAGAAATTAAACACATTTTTTTGCTGGCTTACGTGTCTAATGGGCATACAGGGATGGGATGGGGTTCAGTGAAGGTGGTGCTGCAGACTTGAAGTGTATTTGTTAACTCTTCTGACATTTTAACAAAACTTTTAAGACAATGCACTGTGGTACTGCAAATAAGAACCTCACAGTATTCTATTAAACTGCCACTGAAAGTACTTACCTTTGTACTGAGCTGAGGGCTTTAGCTTTTGGAGGAGACAGTCATCAGAGTATTAGTTCTCATTAAATAATATGTCAGTACCCAAACTTTTTTTTAACAGGGTTATTCTTAAAAGGGTGACGAGTTTGGAGAAGGCGTGAGAAGTGAACAATCTAAGACAACATAGCTGATTTGGAAAAATTATCCAATCCAGTTCACTTTTCAGTTCAGCTATGTTGTCCTAGATTGTTCACTTCTCCTGCCTTCTCCAAACTCTTCACCCTTTTGTGAATAACCCGGTAAGTGTTGGATAGGGTGGATAAGGATTAGAACTCATCTAAAGTTTTTTTCTCTAACGGCGCTCTGATAACAGTAAAGATTTGACAGGAATTCTAAATTGCCCCCACTCTATCCAAAATTAAAAACAAACTATTGGGATCAACACACAGTTTAGGATATAGGAATACCGTATTAAAGAGTACATCTCACTGGCAACGTAGCAACTTGATTGTTTTAAAGAGGAACCGATGATTTATGATTCCTTTAGTTAAAATGTTAAGTATATTCACTGAACCACCAATATTAGTTAATAATAAAAGGAAACTTTTTATATACTGTATATGTACAACAGTAATGGGTGGATTTAAAAATCTTCTGCCCAGCAATACACTGGTCAAATTCTGTTTGCACAGCATTCCCGACACTAGATTTATAAATCAGTACCCTAAATGGAAATAAAAATAATGACATTTATGACACCAATTGCAAATAAATATTACAGTAACTGCATATTAAAGTGGACCTAGCATCAGATATATTTTCATAAACAATAAAAGGTGATCAGCGCCAGTAAGTGTAATGTGGAAATAAGAGCTACCAAGCACTAAGGATATAACTAAATATACTTCCAGGTATTTATTACAGGGATCGCAGCATTCCCCTGACAATGCCTTAATATAAACTTCTTATTAGAAATTAGACATGTGCGATTCGTTTCGTTCCGAATCGAAATTCGGACGAATTTTCGGAAATGCGGACATTCGGATGTATCCGAATTCCGAATTACAGACATAACGAATGCAAACGAATCCGAATTTCCATTTCCGAAATTCGGTAGCGGTAGTTCGAACGTTCGTTTCGTCTTCTGTTCTTATTCGTTTCTTATTCGTTTCGTTTGTTGGAGCAAAGTGACATTAGAGGAGAAAAATATTTTTTCCCCCTCACATGTCACTTTGCTGCAAACCAACGAACGAAACGAATAAGAACAGAAAACGAAATGAACGTTCGAACTACAGCTACCGAATTTCGTCCGAATCCGAATTCCGAATCCTAATTGACTTTCACACCCGAATCCCGAAAAACGAAATAACACAAATCCGAATTTAAAACGAAACGAAACTAAACAAATTTTTGGGCAGTGCACATGTCTATTAGAAATACAAAGCTATCTTTGCTGAGACATCACCCAGGGTCGGCATTTACTTCTTGGATTAGAGGTGTGGCTCATAGATGACTTCATAATGGGAAGCATGATGCCTGTGCAGTTCTTGGCTGTGTTTATAAATGTCTGACACAAATCATTCTTATTCTGCTGCCTCTTAACTTCTGACTTGCTGCAAAGTTACAATGTACAGTCTGATCATTGCGGGAGAGGTGATTGAGAAAATGCTTCTTTATGATGGCATAATCTCATCCTAGGCCCTGAGGGATTTTTAATAATAAAAGGTGGAGGTTAAGGATTTTTGGAAAAATTATATTGTTGCTATATATTGTGGCATGCCTAACCATACACCTACATGCTGTATATTTCAATTAATAGAACCATACACCTACATGCTGTATATTTCAATTAATAGAAGATGGTAACCACGTGACATGTTATGAGAATGTACTAAATTATCAAAATGTGAAAATATAAGATCTCCATGGGTTACACTTTCTCATTAGAAAGCCTTTTTTTCAAAAAGTGAATACTGTTGGCCTTGCACACTGTGTATTGGACATTTAGACTCACAAGACCTTAGACTGCATGAAGTGGAGGAGAAAAGGGCAGAAGGAAGCAGTCTCAGAGCAAGCCAGGATCACAGTTTGGGTAAATATAACTTTGTTATTTTTAGCTCCCTAGACAAAACTTAACCCTTGCAGTGCGGGGGTAGCCCCACTGCAAGGGATAAGATTTGATTTGCCCGGAGTTCTGCTTTACTTTTGATTTCTGCTCCTCGATAACGGAAAAGTAAAAATAACATTTTCCCCTTATATATCCTAGATATTCAATGGTATATTAATTAAATATATTATTGAAAGCTGTTTGTTTAATATGTTTTAAAAAAATGCTTATTGATCTTGCTGGATTTCTGCCAGACACACACTTCCTGTCTCCCGGGCGCTCTGGGAGCCTTCCGCTCCCGGCCGCCCAGGAGAGAAACACTGATTTTTCTTTTTTTTTCTTTATTCTGACACAGAGCCATGTCAGAATAGAAAAAAAAAAAGTTTTTGCCCATTGGAATGCATTGCTAGATTCTTATTGGCTATTTCAATTTGCAATAGCCAATAGTATACTAGCATTGTATCCGCCCTCTGCTGATGGACCTGATGGAGAACTGCAGCAGAGGGCGGGTACAATGCTAGTTTACTATTGGCTATTGCAAATTGAAATGGCCAATAGGATCTAGCAATGCATTCCAATGGGCAAAAACTTTTTTTTTTCTATTCTGACACGGCTCCGTGTCAGAATAAAGAAAAAAAAGAAACAGCAGTGTTTCTCTCCTTGGCGGCCGGGAGCAGGAGACTCCCGAAGCGCCAGGGAGAGTTTGCTGTTTGGAGATCAGTGTCCCTGGTTAGCTGGTAACCAGGGATGCTGATCTCTCTGCAAGTGGCTGGATTTAGCCATAACATCACGGCTGGCTCCGCCCAGCTGTCAGAAGCCGGCCACTCGGCCAGCTGTCAGAAAGCCAAAGCTGGCCGGCCGCTTCGGCTTTCAGCGTGGCTCAGCCGAGCCGATGCATATGCGTTCGGCTCGACTGAGCCGCTCTGCCAACTTCGGGAGCTGTATGGGCCGTATAGCAGCCATTCGGTTCTACTGAACCGAAGGGGTCCTGGGGCCGAAGCTAGCCAAAGGAATCGGCTGAAGCTACGGCTAGATCCTTCGGCAGCTTCGTGAATAGACCCCATAGTCTTGGAAATTTGGTTGTCTAGAAGTTTAAACTATCCAGATATCACTTCCATTTCTATTTATAACACATCCCATTAAGTAACATATCACACAGAAACTCCCAGAAACTGCGGGTTGCTAGGAGAGTATTTTGCAATCTGGCAAAAAAAAATTCTGCATCTCTTTTTAATTATAATATTTTGTAAAAGAATAACAGATCGATTTTAATTGTCTTGTTCAGTTTATAGCATTATACAGAGAAATCAAAGGGAAAAAAATAATGAATATTAGGGTTTTGATAGATTTGCTGAACCTGTGATAAATGGTTGAATACACCAGGATTGTATGCTAACACTTTATATATTTTCACTGCTCTGGAAGAGGAAGAATAGGAAAACAAGCATGTGCAGAATATTGCTCTAATATCTCCCATGGGTAGACTCCCTTGCTAGACTCCCTTGCTGATTCTAGCAAACTATTTGGATCAAACCTTAACAATATTTCATCTTATTCAGCAGATTTCTTTATGCCTTTAATTTATATAGACTGATATCCTGCTTTTGCTGGAAATATATATTTTATCTGCAGACTACAGTGATGAAAATAACTCGGTGTGGAGCTGATGGTACATACTCTTTCTTCCCAGTCTTAGTGACTGGCCATCTGTTTAACGTGCTGCCCTCCAGCTAAAATCAAGTTTCTGTGTTGGAACTGTCCATAAATAGATATCATATTGGACATTGAAATGACGCAGGATGTCTGTTATTTATCTGCTTTTTATCACCTACATGGTGTGGTTAATGATAAATGTAAGTTTGTCATTGCAGAATAAGAACTTTTTTTTAACTGGATCAACTCAGGACAAATATAAATACACATCCTGCAGTGCACTTATGTCTTACTTAAGGAGTCACGCAATCATTTTTCAATTCAGCTAGTATAATTACCTCAGACCTGTCTTGAAAGTTGAAATCAGTCATTTAAATTAAGTGTCTGTTCTTCAACAGCAAAGTCCATTAACAGCAAAGTGACAGACTTATGCTGGGCACACACCTTACAACCATCGCAAGACTTTTGTTTTGAGATGGTTGTAAGGTACTTAAAAAAACGTACGATCTGCCTGTCTTGGACAGGCAGATCGTACTTGCGATGATTGCAAGCCGCGCCCCCCTGAGGGACGGGATTCCGATGACTGCAATGCCGAACGGGCAGTGTGCGCTTGCGCACACTTGCCTGTCTGGCTTTTATCTTACGAACATGCTATACACCCGCCGAACATCGTACAATGCTCGGCGGGTTTTCGAACATGTTCGTAAGTCTAAAGTCGTGCGACCTTACAGTAATAGAGGTCGCACGGCTTACACACACATTATGATAATCGTACGATCGCAGGATTTCCCGCGATTATCGTACGATTATCGTAAGGTGTGTGGGCACCCTTACTTAATAGCAAAACCCCTCATGATGATATGCACCTTGCTTCCTTGCTGCTCTTTGTTTCTTAGATCCCTCCACAAAGATGCAGTACTTTCAAGTATAAAGGGTTCATATGATCTCCTGAAAGGGTGCAATGATAATGCTTGTGCAGGTGAGGAAAAGGTAAGCTTTGACACTATGTGACATGGAACATACACACAGATTGGACTACTGGCTCCAATGGAGGCATGAAGGAGTGGGGAGTGCAGCAAGGCGAGTACCAGTGGGTGGGGTGGGGCAGGTGGTTTGTTCTTTGAATAATGAATGGGCAAGGTGACAGAGTCTCTTTAACCATTATGCTACTAGAGTCATGTTTGCACAAATGTTACAATTCACATTTTAGGCCCGAAGATAACTTAAACCCTCCCAACATTATATATTTTCTGAGAGCAGAGAGCCTGTAGCATAAAATAGTGGCATTCTCTATGTTGCATTATATTAGCACAACTGTCTATCAACTGTAAAATACAAGATGAGCTTGCGCTGATTAAACATTCAATTTTTGTGCAGATAATATCCCTGGTGAGAACTGACCTCCAAAAACTCAGTACTCCAAAGAAAGAAACTAACATCTAAGCCAGTGTACCACTTCTTTATGAGGCCATGCCTCCATTTCACCATTTGTGAACAACTGCGATAGTTCAGGACAAGTTAAATCCAATGTCTGTGTTCTTTCTTGAACACTCTAAACTGGTTACATCATAATTCAGGCATATGGTAGTAGTACATTCAAAGGTCTTCTCAAGCACCCTTACAATTCTGAAAACTAGGGCACATTAGTGTGCAAAATGTCCACAATATTTTGGCTATGGGAAGTTTTGGAAGGTGGGAGGAAGCAAGAAAGATCTTGGCACTGCAGGGTGTCAATAATTTACAAATTAGAACATCCCATGATTCAGATTTTTTGGGGCACTCAAGAACAGCTATATTTCTGGGTCAGGATCCACATCCTGCTACCTGCACCTCTTCTATGAAATAAAGGCTAACATTGCTGATCTGTTTTTGAAAAAGCTATTTGTCTGGCTGTCATTGTGACCCTCTAGCTACAATGCTTTGAATCACTGACCTGGAAATCTAAAGTATGTACAGAAGAACTTCTGACTGTACTCTGACTTTCCTTATTTGCATAGTCATTCTTGATTACTTACTCAGGAAGTATTAAAGCCATAGGATCAACATAACAGTCTGCTAGGATTTTTAGAAAGAGGTCAGCATTGGATACTTTATGTCCCTGTTACATGGACAGGAGGAGGTGTCAGTGGACTACAAGTGTGGTGACATCACACGGTGGCAGATAGGACTTATAATTTCTCCATTCACAGATTCTATCAAAGGATCTCTAAATTGATGATGTGGCTGTGTGTGTGGCAGCAGTCTGTAGGGAGATGAACCCCACGACTCAGGTAAGTCTGGGGGCTAGAATGGGGACAGGGGGGTGGTAATGTGACAATGTTTCATGTTACACCCTGAATATGGGTGTAACATGAAACATGATATAAAATGTAAACTTAGCCTTTAGGTACTTTTTTTTTCACACCAGGTATTTTTTAAGCCAGGGAAAGCCTCTGTCTGTCTACCTTTTCCATGACCTATCTGATGCCACTGCCATCTTATCTTACAAATGCAGAGAGAGCATGCTGCACTGAACATATGCCATCCCAGTACTCCCCCAACAATGTTTTAATTTGCTCTTCTCTGCAGAAAAGGTCACCATCTTTTTTCAGACACCATCCATGGTGTCCACTCTCTGGATGAAGATGCTTGCCTAGAGATTGCACAATCATAACAATTCTAGTACCTATGCAATTTTGGCTATAATCACAAATAATGAATGCAGATCAGCCCCTGGTGCAGCCTCATAAAACAAGTAAGTTATGTTTTCTTCTGCTCATAGGGGTGTCAAGATAGACGTGGGTCCTATCCAGCAAAGGAGGGGCACATTTTGACATTTTTTTGATGGTCTATTTGATAATGTAAAAGTATACTAATTTTTATATAATGCATGTAATTAGTGATGAAACAGTGAAGTAATTATGTGTTTAGTTCATACTAGACAAATTGCCTCTGTCGCATAAACGCATGCCACAAGTGAATTATGATTGTGAAGATATACATGAATTAGACTGGGAAGGAAATAGCTAGATGATGCTATACATTATCTTGCCAGGAGATATGTGTTCCATCTGACTTCCTGCAGCTTCTAATGTACATTGTGAGAAGCTCACAGTGTGCAGTGAAATCAGAATAATAAATTTCAGTACAGGAGAGGAGCCTATACATTTGTACAAGGCAGGAGGGAAGGCTAGAATTTCGCTTTAACGTAATTTTCATTCCTAACTTGCAAAAGATCAATATGGCTGTTTTGTTTCCTTAATTACTGTAAAGACGAAAAGGCTGTAAAGTGTATGCACATATCACATTATGGTAAAAAATACACCAGAATGCAATGCCTGCAAGCCTTGTTTATTCAAAGGAGTGTCAGATGTGAGTTTTTTTCTTCTAATTAACTTCATCACATAAGTTATTGTTTACTGGGAGGCACAAAAAGAGTTTTGAAGAAACACTGTTGCATAGCAATCAGTCTGTATGTGAACAATATTGTATTAAAAGAGAGCTTGATCATATTATGGTTCCTTTGTATAGCTGGCCATACCCCTATAGATTTTCTGCAGATTTTCTATGGTCAGAGGGAAAACGTGCAACAGATTCCTCCATCTACGCTATACTGTGTGGATGGAGGAATCTCCCACTGGGCCAAGTTTCAGCTTTTTGCTAGTCAGCCTGGCTGGCTGTCAAAATACCTAAACAATTCCTGCAGATGGAGGAATCTGTTGCACTATTTCCATCTGACCATAGAGAATCTGCAGATGATCTAAAGTTGTATGGCCAGGTTATTTCAGACACTCAGCTTCATGTAGAGGAAAGCACAGAGTTTAACTTTAACATAGCTTAGGATGAGTGGTAACATATAAAGAAAAGGTCTCTGTGTCTAGAGTTTTTTGACAAGGAATGTTATTTAGTACCAATTCTAAAAGAAACCCTGATCATTCAGTATCCCAGTTGTAAGCCACTGCATTCAATATGCTGTGCTGTACATTCCCCATTCCACAATGCACCATTGTGTATATTCTGTAAATTCCATAGTCACTCCACCGCATTCTTTACTCTGTGCTGTACATTACCTATTCCACACGGTCTTATTGTTTACTCCTTGATGTACATTCCCAATTCCACACAGCATCATTCTGTGCACTATGATGTACATTCCTAATTCCACACTGCCTCATTCTGTAAATTGTGCTATACATTCCCTATTCCACATTTTTTTATGCTGAACTATACATTCCCTTTACCACGCCACCACATTCTGCACTCTGTGTTCCACATTCACTATTCCACACCATCTTATTCTGTGCAGTGCCCTGTATATTCACTATTCCACACTGCCTCATTCTCTATGTCCGCCGGTCTCCAATTGACGAGGCAGGGACTTGATTTCTGATCCCCCTCACTGATGTGATCCCTTAGACCACCCCTTTGATAGGATGGGGTGCAGGGGGTGCCCGACATGAGGCCATCTGGTCTCCACCCTAAACCACACCCCATACTTCCCTCATGATGCTCTCCCCCGCCCCCCCCCCATGTCCCCTCCATCCCCTTGTTTTTTTTTCTTTCCTTTTGGGGCAAGTAACCCCACAGATATGTGAGTAACACTTCCTATCTGGTACTTAGTTGCACACCTTTAACTTGCTCACCTTCAGAGGCCAGCATGCCTTGGGTTCCTCCATGGGAGTTGGGGCATGGGTCTACACGAGGAGGGTGCCGAATGGTGGTGATCCTCCGGTCCCCTGTGGGACCGCGGTGACCTCAGGCACTACTTTCTTGAGGAAACTGAGAAACAAATCTTTTCTACGCATGCACTGACTCAACCTTAATAGAAGCTTGAGGCGTTCTGCCTCTCCATCTTGGTTTTATTTAATTTCCTTGCCTACATGTTTGATGTATGTACTGTCCTGATATACCAACACCATAGGGCATAGTATTGATGTTTATCCTACGAATGTCGATGATCTGTTTTATGTTTCTCTCTTGTCCCTGCTCTTGATCAGCTCCTGTAACCTTGCTGATCATTACTTTTGTTATCTATTGTGAAAAATTTGAATAAAACTTTATTGAAAAATAATCTGTACTGTACTCTTTGCTTTACATTCCCTATTCCACGCTGTGCCATTCTGAATGTTGCACTGCACATTCCCTATTCTATACCACCTCATTCTGTGCTCTGCCCTGTATGATCCATATTCTATGTGCCTTATTCTGTATTTTTTGCTTTACACCTCCTATTCCTAGCTTGACCCTGTGGTGCCACTGGGCCCTCCATTTCTCACAGAAATAAAAGCACATTTTGTGAATACAAGGAATATGGCATAATGTGAATGTGATTTGGCCATGGACAAAGTTCACCGTGTTATATTCCTCAGTGTGCTCCAGGATGCCCCAGGTCTTCCACAATCCTAGAAATACCCGCGGAGACAAATTTTCATGGTGATACATGCTCCAACTGTATTTTTGCTATGTTACACGTGTCTGCCTGACCCCTTTTGCACAAACTCTTCACAGAAGAGGCAAAAGGAGAGAAGAGCACGATTGGGCGTGTCTGAGGAGCTGGGTGACATTGCTTCTTTTATTTAGGTACATAAAGTATATGCAAAACATTTTCAACTTTTAAACTTAAACTGCACAATAGGTTAACAATATGTTATCTACAGGGGCTTCTGCGCTCGATTAATCTAAGAAAAACTGGGCGTTACTCCTTACTGGGCTCACTTAAATTGGCTGCATGAGCCTGCATTAATATCATTCAAATATGTGAAGTGGCGCTCTTTTTTCAAAATTAAATCTTCTAGTCAACTGTTTGTGTGAATCACAAGGTAATAATCTACAAAAAACTCCAAATGACTAATAAAGTAGCAAACATCTGTGTCATATGTGCAATATTTTGTCATCTATGCTCACAGATATAGTTCTTTGAGCTTTTCTGATCTTTCTCTGCCCACTCATCTGTAGGCAGGTTTTGTCTGGGCTCTTGCATACACTTCTATGTGCCCTCTCACTGGGGGCTTCAACTGCTGTGTGCTGGGCTTCTGGTGTGTTCCTATGCCTTCAGGGCCCATTCACACCACATCCAGATTACCTCCAGACCCAAAATGCATCCCAATGTATTCCTATGCTATTTCTGGCATCTGTTCCCACCAGCACAGTCCGTTCCAGACCAGAAAAATACTGGTCTAGTCTGGAATGCACTGGAACGCATCAAAAACGCATGGAATGCACTGGAATGCACTGGAACGCACCGGTAAGACCATTTTAAGCTAACAACAAAACAAATTCCAAACGTTGCAAAATTGCTGTAAAAACGTGGCAAAAACGCAGTGCACTATATTCCAGATCCGGTTAGGAAAATGGTGTGAACCCTGCCTCAAGGAGGATAGAGCTACCTCCGCGCAAACCTGCACCCAGTTCATCCTTTTCTATACATGCTTCAAGATGAACACTTTCATAGATTAGAGTTAGGACCACACTACACAGAGGGGCCTTGACGAGGCAATGTGGCTTCCACATATTTTGCAAAGTTGTGCAACTAAAACTTCTGTTTTTAACCCTGATAGTTAGACAGTGTATTTTTTTGAAGGCTGGCTGGGAAGTATGATGCAAAATTTTTGCTTTTGCATTATATTATCAAAACTATTAATCACAGTATAATATACTGTATATTATATAAGAATGTTTATTGCACCTATGTTTATATAAACAACATGCTAACAAGATACTATTAAAACCTTATTCAGTTAAAACATTATTTCTTCTAATCAATCATTTTAAGAAATAGCTTTGGAAATATTACCTCCTACCTATCATTTTATTTTCCTTGTACTTTTATAGTTTTCATCAGAGGCCTAAACTAAACTAAACGGTTCTTTGTTTACATTATGCACTTCTGTATCAGCACTGTAATGTAATACAGCCCATAGATGTAGTGGTTGCATTAGTTTCCATTTTCAGGCATGACAAATTTGAACAAGCACATGAAATACTTGTTGATCTTTACAGAAATCCAGTGTCCTTGGCATTTCTTGCAAGCTGAAAACGCAGCAAAAACAATCTTATCTTTCTTTTGTAAACTATTAAACCCATCTAGACCCACCCCAGAACCTAACCATTTTGTAATGGAGATGAACAAATGCAGACATGTTTGAAGTCCAGGCTGTGTGACAATCTTGGCTGCCATAGACACAGTGGAGAAGTGAGGTTAGCCATGACGGGACCAAAAGTGTGTTGTTTGCAGGATTATCCAGTAAAAACAGAGGACAAAAGAAAACAAATATTGTGATAATAATGAGATCAGATGAACCCCAAACTGAGTAAGGATGGGAGGAGTTGCACTGAATAGCAGCAACCTTATTTTTCTAAACTATAATTCAGCAACCAAATCATATGATCAAAGAGTTCAGCTTCAGATACAAGTAGGCTATAATAAACCACAATAACACTTCCTTAGTAGTATCATAAATTCCATTAAGACAGCTCCAGCCGAGGCAAGGGTTATCTAAATTCAGTCTAGAAGCCTACTTATAAGTCCCTCATAAATAGTCAATGGCTATCATAACAGCACTTTGTGGCAGATGAAAAACCAAGGACTTTTATATTGCCCCATTGTAAAGCCATAGAGTGCAAATATATAGTTGAACCTGGTTGGCCTGACCTAAATCTGTCTATTTCATACAACTTGCTCTCAAAGTGCAGTCATATTCTAAAAATCCTTATGTGATAGAAGTACATTAATAACAAGTATCCACCAGAATGTATAAGAGAAAAAAAATCAGCTTGGTACCAGGCATGACTAGGCTATAATGTACAGGAGACCAATTGGTCATATTTACAGGACAATTCACTGAAGGGTGAAGAGTCTGTAGAAGGCAGGATAAGTGAACAATCTAGGATAACATAGCTGAACTGGAAAGTGAGCTGAATTGGAGAATGTTTACCAAATCATCTATTTTGTCCTTAATTGTTCACCTCTCCTGCCTTCTCCAAACTCTCCACCCTTTCGTGAATAAACCTGTAAATGTCCTAAGATAGGGGGTAAGCAAAGAAGGCTGAAGTTTGAAGTACACCCAGAAGGCTGAAGTTTGCCTACCCCTGCCCTAAGAAATATATATAGCCAATGACTATCAGATTTAGTATCTAGCAAATTATGAATAAGTTCTGTGCAGCAATATGCTGGTTGTCAGCGTGTTAAACGTGGCCATCTGGAAAAATTCATATAATTAGAAAAATTACATAAAAGAAGGGTCGACTAATAAATAATCAACACTTTAGCCCTCCTATATTACACCCATAAGCCCTCTTTATTGGGAGGGATTGGTTGAGTGACACCTTCTAGAGTGTTCACAAAAAGGTGCTGCAGGTGGCAGCTGATATTGCTCTTTTCCCCAATAAAACTATGCACTAATGGTGAGTCATCTCTAAAGGTTAGAATCAGACTTGCTCTGCCGGGACCAAAGACCAGACAAACTTTGTTAAGTGCTTTTTCAAATTTAACCCCCTTTTATTTTGCTGTTGCTATTGTATATATTTTGTAATATCTTTTTCTGTAAATATTTTTCTTGCACTGTTTTCTCTTCCTTTCATTAAAAAGGATATTTAAAATATGTGCATGCACACTTCGCTGTGCTGTAAAACAGTTCCATTTAAAGAATTGCCACAATGGATATTGATTGTGAGGGTAGAACTGGGCTGGCAGAGCTGCTACTCAACACAGGAAAGTAAGAAAACGTGTTGGCTTGTTGTATTGAGGGATTTTAATAGTTCCTAGTTTTAAAACTAAAGTCTGCTCTTTTATTAGACCAGGATTCCGATGACATTAAATGATTACTTAACTATCCAGTTCTGCTTAATATATTGCTGATTAACAGAAATCACTGAAATATGAACTAGCATTGAATGACAAACACTTAATTCATATACAACCTCCTATACAACAGGGATTGTATATGTCAGAGTGACTTCATGAATCAAAGATTAAAGATAACCAAGCAACAAGAGGACACGCAAGGAAAATATAGATCGTGCGCTATACACAAGGGCTCACATACAGATAAGAATCGAAATAGAGATGAAGTGGTCAAGTGATTTGACTGTCAACTATTAAGCAAGTATTCTTGCTGCAATTATTACCAATTATCTTGCAAAACACACACTTAGGCTGTTTTAGTCTTTTTAATTAGAAACTACATAAGCTGAAATTGCTCTTGCTTGGTTTTCATTTCAGTGATTTTCCAAGCTTATGTGAAAAAAGACTGCACAATTTCCTTTGAAGAAACAAAAAAGCATGATACAGCATTGCAAAATCACCTTGCAATGACTTTGATTCTAATTTTCACAGTAACACCTTGAAAAGCATGCATTCATGGTGGGCTTGCAGTAAGTAAGATGAAAAATGAACCACTAAGGGGTCTATTCACGAAGCTGCCGAAGAATCTAGCCGTAGCTTCGGCCGATCCTTCGGCTAGCTTCAACCCCAGGACCCCTTCAGTGCAGTAGAACCGAAGGGGTGCTGTACGGACTATTCACAATAGCCCGTACAGCTCCCGAACATGGCCAAACGGCTCAGTCGAGCCGAACGCATATGCAGCGGCTCGGCTGAGCCGCGCTGAAAGCCGAAGCTGGCCGAGCGGCCGGCCATTGGCTGGCCGACAGCCTGCTTCTGACAGCTGGGCGGAGCCAAGGAGAGAAACACTGCTGTCTCTTTTTTTTTTTTTTAGCAATAAAGAATTTATGCATAGTTACAGGTGATGCAAAGATAAACAGAATGTATGAAATATAAAGTGAAGTCCAACAGGTGATTACATTAGAGTAAATTATTGGAAAAGAAATTGGACTTTGTCTATGGAACATGTACAAATTTCAGCAAGTATTACATCTATATTAATCGAAAAGATAAATTTAGAGAGTATTATATGGAAGTACTCATAAAAACATCTTAAAAAATAAAACCTATACTATTAAATAAAAATATCTAAATAGAGAATGCAGGACCAGAGCAATCCTAGCTTAAAGAGAGCAATAGAGCAGTTCGGAGTTGAGTGCGGGAAATTCTGCTGAGGATGGTGAATGGAAAGTGTCTAAGAAGGTTGTTATTGGGCGGTGTCGGCCAGGTCGTGGATTACAGCAATGAACGGCCAGTCGTTGCCAGAATAAATGAATGTAGTTCCGTCTTGTGGTTAACCGAGAGATCTTTATGAATGAAGTCATCCCATTCTGATATATTGTGTCTGTGATCAGAATATTGGGAGTTTGTATCAAGTAAGTCCATGGACAAAAATTTGAAAAAGATAAGTTTCAGGTCGGCTAGTTTGGTGTTTCTTTTTTTGTTCTTTGTTCTGACACGGAGCGATGTCAGAATAGAAAAAATATTTTTTTTTTCCATTGCATTGCTACATTCCTATTGGCTATTTCAATTTGCAAAAGCCAATGTCCGTACCAGCCTGAAGTGAATAGCCGAACAGTGTTCGGCTCACTTCACTTGGGGTCGATTGTTCACTCGGCTGCCCTCGGTAGCTTAGTGAATAGACCCTAAGTGTCAGTTTTCTATAGGTTGTTTAACGTTCTGAGAAACACTTGGCCACTTGAACCCTCATAGTGAAGTTGCCTGAGCAAACCAAAGACCAGGAAGCAGATAAGCAGGCTAAGAAGTGCTACAGATGTCCACCAAGCTATTATTCAATGCAGATGTAAACCCAATCACTAAATTTCATATAAGCTTTAACATTTTATTGTTGCAGCTGATTTCAAAGTGAGTGCATGTAGGTAGTGAGCTGGAGCTGGAGAAGATCAGCAATGCTAAAATGCAAAAAAAGGATTAAAAAACAACATTTTATGGAAAAGAAAACATGGAAATTGCTAATAATACAAATACAATGTATGGCGTTACCATGGATATGGCAAAAGTACAAAAGAAAAGTGCATAATATATACAAGAAATGATGAACCACAACCACTCACAAATTATGGGCTGGCAGGGGACCCACACTCCTGACACTTCTAGTCAGCAAACTCTGCTCTCCAGCACAAGTCAGGCTAGAACATCTCTACCTATTGTGCAGTTAAATGTAAGATAATCGCTTCCTCCTGCAGGGTTAGTACAGACACATACAATTGCAGACACATTCTGCCTGTCTGGATTTGTGCATACTTTAGAGCAATAGAAACACTGATCTATTCATATTATATGAAGTGTCAAAAAATGGTGGGCAGTGCATACACAAAAACTACAGAAGGTTACAAAAAAACAAAACCATAAGCAAACAGTTGTTTAAAATGAAATGGACAAAGATACAGAAAAGTCACCTAAGTCTTTACCCCACTCGCTAGCAGAAGAAAATGCAGCGCATACCCTCCATCAGCAACTGGACCCTCAGAATATGGATATTATTCATTTTTAGACATCAGGCTATAATTTCTTTAGGATCAAAGAAAGGTTGCTCTTTGGGGGCATACCTTTAACCTGCACATAAAGTTGCCCACCGGTATGATGTTCTTCTGCAAAGTGACATTAGAAAAGAAAAAAAGAATATTGCCACTAAATGCCATTTCACAGCTGGCTTTGTTTTGCTTGTAACAAATAGCTTGTAAACCCCCATCCTCAAATGCCAGACCCTTATGTGGGTATGCAGCCTAGCTGATCAGAAGAGGGCTCTGACCAAAGATTCCCCACTGGGCGAGCAATGTAGCAATAAGGCCCTTATATCCATTACCATGGGGACAGGGTGCCTTGCAGAGGGGCAAGAGCCTCATCACCACATCCCTGGCCCAGTGGATGTGGGGCCTATGTGATGGACTTATTGGAATCTGGGAGCCCGTTTTAAGATAAGGGAGCCCAAAGATATCTAACTCTTCCCCCTACATGAATGAGTAAGAGGCACATAGTACCCCTTGTTACTCATTCACAAAATAAAGTAAAATAGTAAATAATCACGCAGACACCATGAAAAAGGTAATTTATTAAAATGAATAAAATAAAATAAACATCGTCCCCTGATGTTGGTCCAACATCAATCATGTTGTCCAGTGATGTACACCCAACATAAATCATGATGAATGATGCCCCAACAAGCAGTAGACACGACAACCTGCGCTATGTTGATCTTCTCCTGCAAGTGACAGTTCTTTGGCCATATGCTGAATGTCAACAAACTTGCCAGGAATGTTGGGTGACATATTTGACCAAATATTGCCATAGCCATACTTGATCAATCACATCACACAGCATAACTGCTGACTTGTTTACAGTGTGAAACAAGCCAGCAGGCAGGCTTGGGAGCTGTCATTTAGTGCCAGGAGTGATACCACCACTGTAATGAATAATTACCAGCTGCAGCAGCCAGAGGTTCAGGTGGACAGGTGAACTGGCAAAATAAGGCCATTTAGTTTGCCTGTTTGGCAAACAAGTTGGGTTTGGGTTGAACTCATGGTAGACCCGAACCCAAAGCTCATCCCCAGTATTCATCTATCTAGGTTAAGGCACCAAAAAACATATTATGGAACCAAGAAGACCAAAATTATTAGGGTTCCTATATCGTAACATCTGTAAAGGCATGTTTACACAATAGAAAACAATTAAAAAACGTTTTTGTCCATTAGAATGCATTGCTAGATTCCTATTGGCTATTTCAATTTGCAATAGCCAGTTCTCCATCAGGTCCATCAGCAGAGGGCGGGTACAATGCTAGTTTACTATTGGCTATTGCAAATTGAAATTATGTCAACAAACTTGCCAGGAATGTTGGGTGACATATTTGACCAAATATTGCCATAGCCATACTTGATCAATCACATCACACAGCATAACTGCTGACTTGTTTACAGTGTGAAACAAGCCAGCAGGCAGGCTTGGGAGCTGTCATTTAGTGCCAGGAGTGATACCACCACTGTAATGAATAATTACCAGCTGCAGCAGCCAGAGGTTCAGGTGGACAGGTGAACTGGCAAAATAAGGCCATTTAGTTTGCCTGTTTGGCAAACAAGTTGGGTTTGGGTTGAACTCATGGTAGACCCGAACCCAAAGCTCATCCCCAGTATTCATCTATCTAGGTTAAGGCACCAAAAAACATATTATGGAACCAAGAAGACCAAAATTATTAGGGTTCCTATATCGTAACATCTGTAAAGGCATGTTTACACAATAGAAAACAATTAAAAAACGTTTTTGTCCATTAGAATGCATTGCTAGATTCCTATTGGCTATTTCAATTTGCAATAGCCAGTTCTCCATCAGGTCCATCAGCAGAGGGCGGGTACAATGCTAGTTTACTATTGGCTATTGCAAATTGAAATAGCCAATAGGAATCTAGCAATGCATTCTAATGGGCAAAAACTTTTTATTTTTTTCTATTCTGACACAGCTCCGTCTCAGAAAAAAAGAAAAAAAATGATAAATCAGTGTTTTTTTATCCTGGGCTGCCGGGAGCAGAAGGCTCCCAGAGTGCCCGGGAGATTTTTTTTTTTTTTACAGCAGCAGAACGGCCGGACATTAGAAAACTGTTGGGCGGAGCTAGCTGTCATTGCTAGCTACACACAATTGTTTTCTGTTTACTTTTTTAAAACTTTTAAAACAATTTTTCTGTTCCGCTCGGTCCCTCTGAGGGACCGAGCAGAACAGCCGAGCCGAATGCCGCTCAGCTGCTATGCCTCTATTCACTCATTGCTGTTCGGCATCTATAAGAATAGGCCAAACAGCAGTGAGTAGCCTGCCGGAGGTTCGGCTCAGCCGATCCAGATGTTGGATCGGCTGAGTCAAACTCCTTCTGCACTTCTGGTCAGCCGAAGCAATGCGAAGCAAGCTGATGTACGGCTGATTTCAGCCGATATACGGCATATACATATGTGAATGAGATCATGACAAACTTGATCTGGTACATGCCAGTCTGGTTTTAACAGTGCTGCTAATAATTAACCTTGTACTATGTGCTAGCTTTTCATCCTTGCACTGTAAGACCTTGTTCACACTGAGCATTTTGTAGCGCTTTTTCTGCCCTAAAATATGGTCAAAAGATATGCCCCCCCAAAAAAAATCCTATTAATTTCTATGGCCCTGTTCACGTTTAGTCACAATAACGCCTATCGCTGGAAAAGGTACATGAGCTTTTTTTGCCATATTACAGCTCACTCCGCCCCATAGACTCAATTGGAGCTTCAATCTGTTCACAAAAACGTGCCCCCGGATTTATGCATATAAACCGCGCATAGAAACGCGCAAAAACACTGTCGCCTAGGTGTAAAATCCAGGCTTATAGTGTGTTCCACCCCTTTCTCAACTTTCCTAGGTGTTTTTGTGATGTCTGTTTAGTCCTTGACTGATCTTCCAGTTCTTCACTTTGGATTTCGTTTAGTCATTGGCCTTAGTTACTTAATATAACTCAGTCACCTGTGTTCCTTGAACCCAAATTAGAAGTGCTTAAATGCGTTACCCTTACTAGCAGTCACCTGTTGGCTTTACAAGAAATGTGCAGCACCAATAACCAGCATTTTACTTGAAATACTTATCTACTGACACAGTCCCACCTAATGTGCTACAGGAATTGGATGGTTAGAAACAGAAGTAGAGGGTATGCAGGAAAGAAAAGTCCTTGACAATGAGGAGAACATGCACATCTGATCTTTAGAGCTTGAAAAAACATATTTGTTGATATACAATGCACGGTTTACTCCTACATCACAACTCCTTGAATCAAACACACTTGTACAGTGATTGGAATGACAATTTTTTATCCTCATATACAATAGCATCCCCTAAGACAATAAAATGTGTATGGACTTTGATGTACAGTAGCTTTGTTATAACATCAAACACCCCTATGTGGCTCCCTGGTGTACATACTTTATTGAATGTGTAAGTTAAGCATTTTTTATAGTATTGATAATACATTCTGCCTATTTTTTAACATTTATTGTACCTTAAAGTAATTTATAATTGCTCTATTTTAAAATCTTGGAACATTTTCACTGAGCGTCATTTATACCTAGTGTAGGATTTTTGAAATGTAGTTTACCACTGAATCAATAAGTTTGTCAGGAACCACTCTAATTTTTACAGAAATATGGCATGGTAAGGCTTTGTATTGTCATGAGAGGGAGTGAAGCAATATTTGAGATACTGCTACTTTAAATTCCAAGTTGTTCACCCCCTTCCCCCTCTCCCTACACAAAATCAGAAGATTTGTTTTCCTTCAAGTTTCTGTCCATTTCACATTTTATAATGTTTTACATTCGAAGTCTATCCCAATACATTTTACATTATTCTGTTCCTGCAGTGCTTGAATTCAGTAGCAGTTTTAAATATACACGTTTTAAACTGTATAGGCTCAATTTACAAAGCTAACACACCAGGATAAGGATACTTATTTAAAAAGGTGACAACACAGTTGAGTACTGTACTTTTTTTATTTGCATTGAGTTGCATTTTTAGGACACACTCGCAGGGGTCTACCGCCTTCTTTTCAGTCAAAATAGTACTGATACAGAAAGGTTTATCAAAATGTTAAGAAAAGAATCTGCAAAGACAACAATCTATGCAAACCACACACACAGTAAATAAAAATACAAAAATTACTTGGATAAGGAGTAGAGAAGTGGACTATAGAATGGGAGTGGGGTAGAGTCACAAAGGTGAGAATGGTCATCAAAGCTATTTGATGATGATTTAGAAAGCTGAGATCCACACTCAGGACATTATATTTTGTGTCAAACGTAATTATCACTTGCAGTTCAAAGGTTTTCCTTTCCTGAATTTGTCTAAAGTTTCCTTTAAGAACTGAAACATTCATGTCTTCCATAGAATGGTCTGGTAATGTGAAATAATGTCCCACAAGTATGCAGTAATCATCTTTCTTATGTTCTTTTATGGTGTGTCTATGTGCATTAATTTTTTTATGATTTCTGTTGTTTTACCATGTAATATCCCTGATTGCACTTGTTGCATTGAATAAGGTGCACTACACTGGAGGTGTAGCTGTATAATCCAGTAATATTAATTATTCTTTGTGTGTCTGTGACACTTTTATAATGGATTCATGTTTGCAGCATTTATTTTTGCAAGGTTTTGTTTCCTTGTCTATGACCCTGTAGTCAGAATAAGGTCTCCTGTTAGTTAATTTTGGTCTGGGGTTGGGTGGTTGTTTGAAGCCTGGCATCCATCCTCTGGTATTATACTCTGCCTAATGATGAGGGTGTGATATATGCCCTGCCCAAACCCTCTGTACGTCAATCACATGTGACTATACAGAGTTCTGAACCGAGCGTGGAGTCACAAGGGCGTGGCGATATCATTTCAGCTTCAGAGCTGAAACAGAGATTTCCCAGCTCATGGGGCAACAATCTCAGGCCAGCAGACTGAGAGCGATTATCACTAGGATTGGTTTGCTCCACAGTTAACCCTTTACACACCAAATGTTCACTGCCACCACATACTTTATAGGAAGTACGCACCGATTTTAGCAAGTGCTGTGACACTTCAAAAAAACTTAAACAAAGCCTATGATACTGCTGTCTTCTCAGACAGGAATATGACAGGTTTAACTATACAGTAGCGCTCTTCACAGAGGCAAGGATACTTTAAGTTGTTATTTAGAGCGTAAAGATAAGCTTAACGATTTTTAAGAATATCCTTTAATAAAAAAACTGTGCAGAAAATATACAGAAAAGATATTAATAAAGAGAGACAAAACATATAACAACAGTAAAATAAAAGGGAATAAAGGAGAATACTTAACAGTCCTGACAGAGTCCAAAGTTCAATAACCAAAAGAGGTGTCTAAAGGGCTCTTCTTCAAGCAAGACTTACACAGTACGACTTCTTAATGTTGCAAGAGTTTCTGTCCTTGATGTTACATACAAGAGCCTCTCTAGCTGCCTCGACAACATATTTTTGTCAGTACTCTAGGTCTTCCCTTCGTTAGCCGACAGAGCCACTCGGGGAAGGGGGGAGGAGTCCGGTGACGTCGATGTCCGTGACGTCACCGGATCTCCGACGGAAGACCCGGAAGCCGGCGGAGAGGTGAGTAACTTTGATCGATCAAAGAAATTAACGATTTATTGACGGCACACCAGAAAATATCTCACGGCACACTAGTGTGCCGCGGCACAGTGGTTGAAAAACGGTGCTATAGGGGGTGTCATGGAGCCACTCCCTAGGGCAGGGCTGGGGAGGGAGAACAGGAGGGACGAGCCTTTACGATTTCCTCCTCTGCTCCTCCCAATAGATTACATTCATAACTAGGAGGAAAGTGGAGTATTCTTATTCAATACAGTCCGACAACCCCTAAATTATGAGGCATCATGACATGAGCTTTGAATCAAAACCAAATTTAGCGTGAATAAGAAAGATGGTTGGGCAAGGAGGCCAAATGTCGCCTGTCCAGCCATGGCTCATCATAAATTATTTATTCTTAGCATCTATGTTCTCATTTTGACAAGACACAGCTATTTGTGTACTTAATTTTACAACATCACTCTCTAATTCCAAGTTATGAAATTGAGTTTATATTGTAACTCAGTTTCATGATTAGGGTTAGGGTTAAAGCTTGATCACCTGTGTCGTTAAATCTACCAGACCTGCTTGTGTTTATAAGAACCTGTCAACTACTAACGAATGGCTGATCTGCCATTCCGATTGTTTGCCTTCAATTAGGGACAGACATAAAAAGGGTTAAAGGTGCCCATACACTGTACGATTCTCGTACGAGAATCGCGGGAAATCCCGCGATCGTACGATCGTCCCGTTGCTGTCATCCAGATGGCCGAGGTGAACAGCAGCAGCTGTGTCAAGGGGATCGCAGGACAGTGGCTGTGTCCCCCTCCCCCCGAGATATTGCCACTTCATCCCCCTGCCAGCGCACTGTCACCCGCAGTGGTAGGACCTCTGCATGTTCGGGCGGCTGTGCGGGGACGGAGAGGCTGTGACAGTCAGGTCTGTGCAGCCTGGCGGAGCCGCTACAGACACTGCAGGCACCTCCAGGCAGCACATCCTGCTGTGTGGGAGAGGACCTTCTACTGCTCTCCCGTCCCCTGGGCACCAAGAAGAGAGGATAAAGGCTGGAAGGGTGTTGGAGGGGGTGGAGAGTGTTGAAGCTGGTGTTTTTAATTAAGCAGTGCGGATTTGCAATATAATGTATTTGTAGTCGGAGCGGACTGACCATACGGGCGGGTGGCCCCTTGGCGGCATCCCACCCCCTGTGCCCCTTCCAGCCCACATGGAAGGAGACGCGGCTATGATAAAGCGGCGACCGCAGTGTCGCCCGCTTACCAGGCCCACCAGACACTGCCGTTGTTGCTTTAACACAGCCGCGTCTCCTAGTTTGATGGCTGAGAAGAGTCCAGAGATAGGGGGCGTGTCATGCTGGATGGAGGGTGCACCTACCGCCGGCTGCACAAGAGCCTGAGGCTGGGGGAGCCCCACTGAGGTCCCGTCCAAGGCCCCCCACTGGAGGATTTTTTATTTTCGTTAGAGCCAGCTGTACCCGACCCCTCCCCCGTCCGTTCCGCCAATCAGTGCTGGAGGATCGGAGCTGGGAGGGGGGAATCCAGTCCCTCCCCTGTCACGGCAGAGAGCCGTGACAGAATCGAGAAGTGAGCGAACGCCAGTATGTCTTAACTCACTTCCCGATCTACTGAGCCGACCTGTGACAGTCTCATTGTCACAGGTCGGCTAGAACTATGAGGTGAGTGAAAAGCACTTTTTAAAAAAAAAAAAAAAAAATATTGGATTCTTTTGTGAATATGTTATTCTTATATCACAGTGTAAGCATCACTGGAGGATTTCTACTATTTACAAAAACCAGACTGTAACCTGGGGAGCCGGAGCCCGTCGCTTGTATGTGAACTTAATGCCTTGATTTTTTTTTATGAGCTAGAAATGGGGGGAATTTTAATCTTTTAGGCTCCATTCACATATAGGGTTTGCGTTTCCCACTTGGTCTTCCGCACGGGATGCAAACGTTATATGTGAAACAACTGCATGATTCTGCTCCTTTGTGGCCATTATATAGTTACGCATGCACGGAATCTGCCGGATTAATGCACTTGCACTATTTTGGGGGCCACGTGGTTTCCGCAATAGTCTGAAGAATGCACATTAAAGTGCATTTTTTTCTGCTTAGTGCGGCTCCGCACGTATTCGTACAGCTGACTTTTCACGGACAGCGGTCCGTGCATAGTCACAGCTCCATTCATACTGGAGCGTCTGTCTGCGCGTATTGCGGGGGGCTTGTGGGTGAGGCTTTTATATGGGCGGAGCACAAAGGGGCCCCATAATCTTGTATTGCCCGGGTTCCCCATGTAATGTCAGTCCGCCCCTGGTGTCCAGCATCATTAAATTCAATGCAATTTTTATTTCTGGATGGAAAGTGCTTTGTCTCTCCCCCCTCAAATATGGCCTACTAAAAAGGCTTTCATGACATGCATCATGTCTATAAAAACGGCTCACATGATGTGCACCATTTCTGTGTCTTATCTCTGACATAATTAACTATGTAAGCTTTTTTAAAATCTGCCTTGTTGCTCTCTCTTACAGTGCTGTCAAGTCAAGCTGCTTACTTTATGTTATTTTTATTTCTCTATAAGAACGCCTTTTTTCTAGAATGTGGGGTTGTGGGTTTGAAGTGTTTTTGTGCACTCTGTGTTTATATTTTATTAGACTTTGTTCACAATACAGTGTGGTGCTGTACTAATAGAAGTTCACAAGCTATGCAATGAAACATGTTTCAACACTGTTTGACAATTGTTAAGAATTTGAGGGATTGAAACCTCAAAGTCACAAAAAATGGGGTCCATCTCCCATCTGAAAAGTATTTTTAAAATTGTTTTACATGGGGTACATGTCTCCCATGCCAGAGTCCAGCTCCCCATGCCCTTTGTTTATAATTTCCTTACCTAGTACCCTTAAAAATTGAGAGAATTGATTCACCTCCCGTTGACTACAAATGGCAAACTTCCAAACTCACCCGAGAATCAAATCTAAGCAAGTTTGCCCGTCACTAATCATCCATATAATTGTTTTTTTTCCCTATTTTGCTAAGGTTAACAAAATAATACCAGCCATGCCATTACTAGTGTTGTACTCCAATCATCTTTATTTTAAGTGTGGACCCACATATATTTTGGGTATAGTTTTTATTTTAAATGCACCTGTGTATTCCGTACATTTCTCTCCCATTATATCCTTAGTCTGAGATTGCGGATGTCATGATTTATATCTCGAGTATATTCATGTTATGATCTGTCAGTGCTGCCAACAGCAATCTTATTTGACAACTTGTATGTATATTAAGTTATGTATGTATTAATGTATTTTGTCCATAGTAGTCAGTCACCTGAGCTTAGTATGTTTCTAGAACAGATATCTTAAGTAAGATAGATAGACAGATTGATAGATAGACAGATCGATCGATCAATAGAAACATAGATAGATTGATTGATACAGTATACATACATACATACAACACACAGCATTTGTTTCAGAACTTTTGTTATGGTAAAATAAGGTCTTGCTTTTGTGTGATGTTAGTCAGCAATATACATTGGTTGGGTGTGCTTTTTCTTGTGCATTTAAAACAAAAATTAAGGGATGTGCAAATTTTAACCTGTGCAGTGGGACTACCCTCGTACCCCGCACTGCAAGGGTTAACTGCTCGTTTTGAGGCTAGAATAAAGAAAATATACTCATCTGTCCTGCAGCAGTCAGCACTATCATTTCCACCCTCTGCTTGGTGGACCTTTATACTCTTTATACATGATGACATCATGGGTCCTTAGACCTCTGGAGCCTGGTGGAGAAGAGACTGCAGGGACCAGTTTATCAGTCAGGCAGGATCGAGAATCAGGTCAGCATATCTTCTTTAATCTATTCTCTACACCAAAATTAGCAGTTAACCCTTGCAGTGCAGGGGTAGCCCCACTGCAAGGGTTCATTTTTTAACATCCTGGAGTTCTGCTATAAATATTCTTGACTGCATAGTGTGATTTTCAGACATTTTCCATATACATCATTTAATCTGTATTGCTATTGCTTAAACTGCAATCAGACATACCAAACGTACTGATGCTAAAGCACCTATAAAATTAATTGATGTAACTTTAGTTTTATTTACTTCTGTTGTTTTCTAGAGTTCTCAAGTCAAACTATATTGTTTTTCCCAAAGTCACAAAAAGAAAACTTGCTAAATGCTAAATATGTAAGTGAACTCTGTCACAGAATAGAAACAAGAAAGTGTTGACTACATTAACATACAATGCACAAAGCGTAGTGCAAATTGAAGTCACACATATTGTGCAATGTCATATAGCTGTTACATTGATCATAACCCTCCAAACAACATGTGTTTATGTTCTTGTACTCAGCTCGTGTAGGTGACATTAAATAGATAGAAGTTGCTGCTATTTTACATTTGAGCTTTCTCTTTTATTCAGCTGTCCTGCCAATAGTTTTTTTTTTTAAATAAAGCATTGGTATTACTTAAAGAGGTTGTTCTTGATGTATAGCACTTATTACAACAGGTCAGATGATATGCCAGATTAAATCTGGCAGACAATTTTGAAGTAGTTGCAAGAATTTTATTGGCACAAAGGTAGCAAACAAACTTCCTGCCAAGTGCATCAAAAATGTGTGCAGATAGCAGACTCAGGAACAATAGACTTTTCAATTTGCTTATACCACTTTAGTATGAGAAAAAAAGTCAATGCAATGATTCTTGATGTATCGCTTCCTAAAAATTTTTTTAAAAAGTTTGGTTTTAAATATTTATGCCAACTTCCCTTTAAACATTTCTTATTATTTGTTCCAGATCGATACCATAGGTAAAATGTGTGTAAAAAGAGATGAGGATGTATAAGCTAGATATACTAGCACTTAGTTTTATCCAAACTAATGAGAGGATAGCAGTAAAGCTGAACTTTAGGGGGAAAAAAACATTACCCGTTCCTACCCCTAACCTATAGTTTGTATTGCAAAATGTACCTAAAAGCCCCAGTCATTACCTTACATTGTTTTCTTCTTTATTCTGGTCTATCTATAGTATTTAGGGGAGGCCCTCTAGCAATGCCCATGTCACTACCAGGTGTCATACATGCTTCCCATTGAGAGTGTATCACAGGGTCCTAAATTCTTCAAGAGTCACAATGCATGGAGCTGCAACAAGACAGGTTGGCTGAGCAGAGGAAAAAACTGAGAGAAGCTTCTGAAAACCACTAGACTCTCGCAGAAAACACAGATTGGGTAGGTAAAAGTGGAGTAGCAGATGTTTTTTTTTTCTTTCTGGAGTTTGTCTTTAACCAATGGAAAATGCTCAATAATTACTTGTATCTATTAGATGTTATGTCTTCTCAACGTTAAAGTAAAGCTCGCTCCCATAATGGACTACAATCCCCCCAAAAATTAGCAAACTAAACGTGAGATTGTAGTCCACCACGGGAACGAGCTTGGAGAGGTGGTTAATATACAACACATGACCATGGGGAACAACACATGACCATGGGGAACAAAAGTAGCCACCCTCCAGGAGGAAGGACAGTGTCAGCATGAATTCAGATATGATTCGAGGATCTACAGCAGAGTGATACATAGGGGTCTATTCACTAAGCTGCCATAGGCAGCCGAGTGAAGGACCGACCTGAAGTGAAGTGAGCCGAGAGCTGTTCAGCTATTCACTTAAGGCTGGTATGGCTGATTTCAGCCATATATTCGTCTGAAATCAGCCGTACATCGGGTGGCTTCACGTGGCTTCAAGTCCGCGGAACATGCTCGGCATGTTCGGCCGACCCGAAGTGCAGGAGGAGTTCAACTCAGCCGATCCAACATATGGATCGGCTAAGCCGAACCTCCGACAGGCTACTCGCTGCTGTTCAGTCTATTCTTATAGATGCCGAACAGCAGTGAGTGAATAGCCGAATGTCCTTCAGAGGGACCGAGCAGAACAGAAAAATAGTTGAAAAAGTACAATAAAAGAAATAGAAAATGATTGTGCGGAACTAGCAATGACAGCTAGCTCCGCCCAACAGCTTTCTATTGGCCGGCGGTTCTGCTGCCGTCAAAAAAAAAGAAAAAAAGAACTCTCCCGGGCACTCTGGGAGTCTCCCGCTCCCGGCCGCCCAGGAGAGAAACACTGCTTTTTCCTTTTTTTTTCTTTATTCTGACACAGATAAAGTGCATATATATATATATATATATATATATATATATACATATACATACACATACATACAAACCTAAGATACATTTTTTGTTAATAGTTAAGCTACTTAAATGCTTTTTAAAGGTTTAACTGCTGAGTTTAGTGTCACTTTGATTTATGTCTCTTATATCAGCTTTAAGATTTAAAGCTTTGCAACCAGTTTCTCAGTACAGGTTTAATATTTATGTCATAGGATGCAATCAACTTTGTCTGTGTGGCTTTGTTTATGTCAAAAGAGACACACACATTTTGTCGCAGGCATCATTGTTTGCTATGATAGATATTGGTGTGCGCACTCACTGGCACTTTTTATTACTTCAAGAAGCATCTAAAATGTGAACAGCTTTCAGAAAATCATCTTTACTGCAACCACGATAGAGATACAGTAAGTGAACATAATAATGAAGAATGTACTTGGGATGCTATAAATTCAAAAGCACTGAGATGCAGCAAAGGTGTGTATAAGTGCTCTATAAGGAGCTTAAAAGTTAAACAACAAGAACATTTATATTTACTTCGACCATCTTACAAGAAAACCGCACATCGAGATCTGCAAAATGTTAGTTTTTCTTTATTTAAATAGCCAGCAGAAACAAATCTGATGCATGCTCAGCGCGTTCTCCAAGAAAGAAAAGAAAAAACTAGGAAATGTAATGCTAACAATTCCATGTATGAGTGTGTTTTTGGTAGATGTGCCTGATTATTTAGTGCAAGCTTCTCCTATTTACCTACCTTTGCTATGCCAGCACTTGTTTCTTTGCATGCCTGTAATTCATAATAAAGCACCATTCCACAGCCAAGAAGCTGGGGATTATACAAAATAGGCATGTGGTACCTTTAAAAAGACCTTGTCACAAACAAAATTGCAGGTAAAAGTACAGAATAAAGTATTTTAAATGCTTACTTGCAGTTTTTTCCTTTCCCTAAACAAGTTTGTATCCACTTGCAATGTACCTCTGAACTTGCTAGAAAATTTGGCTACTCCAGGAAGAGTCAATTCTCTAGCACAGGGGTAACCAAACCCCCTGCCCCCCAGCTGTGGTGGAACTACAAATCCCATGAGGCATTGCAAGATTCTCAGCCACAGACATGACTCCCGGAGAGAGATGCATGATGGGATTTGTAGTTTCACCACAGCTGGAGGGCCGGAGTTTGGCTACCCCTGCTCTAGCACAATTCCCTCTCTCCTTGCTTGGCATAGCCCTCTACTCTTCTGGCAGTGCCTAATTACTGTCTGTTATACACCAGCTTCTCCACCCCTCCACTTCCTACGTGAATGAGCTCTTAAAGTCTGTTTCCACTTTTATAGCCAAATTGGGAAAACACCTATTTTATATTTGTTACATGTTCTCATTCACATAACATACGTTAAAAAAATATTTCTACTTGTTTCTCCTTTGCAATGTTAGGAGGGGTTTGTTCATTTTAATTTGTAAATTAGATTTGAACATTGCCTATCCTATCAAAGGGTTACAGTTTTTCAATTCTAGCTTGTGCATTATATATAAATGAAGTTAATGAGAGAAACAGAATCTTCAAATTTTAGTCATAAGACTGAAAAAAACTGTTAATAAAGAATTAATTCAGCCATCTTACCTGGTGCAACAAAACATATTTGTTTATAATTTTTGTTAGCTGTGTGAATGTGAACACTCAACAAACATATAGCGAGGTTTTCTCAAATATGACAGCAAAAATTAATTTAACAGCTGGGAGGGGAGTCAAAGGAAATACTATAGAGTGTCACTTGAGTGAAGCAATGAATCTGTTTGGACTATTGCTATTACATCCAAGATTGCGGCACTTAACAGCAGTTTTAGGACTTTTGGATGTCCATACAAGGGAGGCTTTTACAGGTAAAAAACATGTCTAAAATATATTAAATGAAGGCATAAGCTTCTAGAAAGATTTTTGAAGAAATTAATAGTCTGATGATAAGAGTAAAAGAAGAACCCACAGTAAAAGAAGAGTCCACTCAACAATGCTTGCAATTGTACTTATTTGTTGCTCTCAGACAGAAAATAAATAAATAGATGTTCATAATGGTGAAATACTATATAGCTATAAGAAAACTACTTGCAATAAAACAAAACATTTTACATATTTATTTTCTGTCTATAATAATGTTATGTACTAGTCACACTCACCTTTGTAATATATGAATGGATAGATAGATTTTGTAAATAAGTAGCTAAGAATAATTACAATATTTAAACTTGGGAAAAGAAGGTAATGTGAATAAAATACAAGGGATGGTGGTACTTGTTAATGAACAGTGAATCCAACAGAAAGTTTGAAGCAACAGAAAGTAGAAATTCTAACAATAATATACAGAGACAGCTCTCAAGTCCCATATGTTTAGGAAACAGAGCCAAGAGGGAGCCTAAGGCATTCTAGGAATGAAATTCACCTTCCTCAGAGTAGTGCATTTAGGCTTTAGTGCAGTTCTGGGTTGCATGAAGCTAATGCGGCATCACCCACTAGTAGACTGTGCTATAGATCTTTCCAGGGGAAGCTACATGTTGTATTGTATCATGGGATGGAACATACATTTTGAAACATGACTGTTCAAAGAGAAAATACTCATTCACCCCTTGTTTGATCATCCATGTCTTATCAAAACAAAACAAATTCACAGGAACACCTTGATGAGTTAGCCCTTCATCAAGAAACATTCCTATGCCCCACAAACACACCAATACTTGTTCTTGTCCAAATATGTCTTATTTGTGTTTCTTTTATGATTCCTGGGCAGCCATATTTGCCAGGGTGGTTATTTGATTATGCTTTTAATGTGCACCTTAGTCAAAATCATTGTGTTGAAAAGTAGACAGATAAAATACTTGTTAAAACAATGTCCAGACAGCATGTAAAACTAATGCTATTCAGCAAGTATTGTGACTTGTAAAATCAGAACATTTACTTAGTTTTCCTTAAAGCCCATCTCAAGGCATACACAAAACCACCTTTCAACCTCTTCCCACCCATTTGTGTGTTTTTTAAAATGTAATTAACCTCTAATTTACTTGTCCATGTCCCTCACCGATGCCTCTTCCAGGTGTGGAGAGAAATGATCTAGCAATGCAGTCTCTGTCTGTGTAGACCTGTCCACTCTTCATGACATCACCACACCATGCAATCTTCTGGACCCTGAGGGTACCCTTCTTCTGTACTGTCAATAAGAAGCTTCCATGTCACCCAGGCACTCAAAGAAGGTCCCTTCTCTTCTGCTGGTAAAAAGATAGAATGATGCACCAGGTCCCAAGTCTTCTATCAAAAATGTAGGAAAGTAAACATGTTTTTTAATTAATGTAATGATTAATTGGGGAAGGCACAGGGTGGGTGGGGGTGTAGTTAATGTTCAGCAAGGAGCTTTAAAGTGGGCCTGTGGAGGAAAAAACAGTAACAAAAAGTGTAAATTAAACTAGTTAGAAGTACCTTTAGTTGTCTGACCATTGCCTCTGATCCCAGGGTTAACTGCTCATTTCTGTCTATAAAAATGTTATACTCACCTAAAGTTGAAGGAGACAGGCTGCATCAGCACTGTGACAGCTGGCTGGCTCGGAGCTTCGGGTGAGTATAACTTTGTCATTTTTGAACCAAGACAAAAATGAGCCCTTAACCCCTGCAGTGCGGGGGTAGCCCCACTGCAAGGGTTTAAGTGACATTAAAGTAAAAAAAAAAATCCCCTCCCCCCAATGTTAATGTTAGCACTTACCTTAAATTATGTCTCTGAATCTGATCTTCTTCTTCTTTCCTGATGTTTTCATCTGTCCCTCCAGCGCTGCCGCGGCTCTCCGATCCAGCGCTGACTCCTCTGTCCTTGCTGGCACTTCTTGTCTCACGGTGTCTGCATGCGGGTGCATGCGTCCATAGACTTACCTTGCGTCTCTCCTCGTCTCCCGGCTCAAAATCCGAACTGCGCATGCGCCCGCACCAAGATGCTTTGAGGCCGCCCGAGCAGTTTTGGATTTTCTGACTGGAGCGCACAGCAAAGACGGGGTAAGTTTAAACCGCTGTTAAAGTGTTTTTTTTTCTTAAATTTTTGCATATATCTACTGCTTGCTAGCAGTAGATATATGCAAAAAAACAGAGGCTTTAGAAACCCTTTAATATAAAAAATTCCTGTATTTTTTCTTTAAAAGTTTCTCTAGGATTATATTGGCGCTCAGTGACTCATTTATGTACTGTCCACATAAATGATAATATGTTGCAATGCTTTATGCTCTTCAGTGCCATAAGCCATTATATTTTCTTTGTGGCACCCACAATTCCCCAGATAGAACAGTAGACATACATTTTCCCTTTTTTCCCCTAAAATTTACGAGCAGAGATCTCACTCGACTTCACTTAAACCAATTTCAGGTCTTAGTTCTTCAGAAAAAGCTGCTTTCATAAATAACCTTCAAAGATATACAATGCTGTAGACACAAAAAGATGTCACTGCACCTGACATGCATTATCAAAACGACATATCACTATCAATAAAACATGCAGTAGTATTTAGTAACATAAGTGGCCAATTATCTTGCTAACTAATGTTGATCTTCAAATCAAACATTAATTGGAAATGACTTAAATTATTGTACATTAAAGCTTTTTGATGTGACACAGATGTATCTTAAAAGAAGGCGAGGATGGGGGGAAGAAAGCGGTTAGAACAGCATTTTGTTTTAATTTTCTGAGTGGAAGGTTTGAAGATATGACATTTAAGGCTTTGAAATGTTTGAACAACCTGTCATCTTGCAAAGCTCAACTGCGGCACCTGTATTACTGGAAACTTCTACCTCTCAGCAGAATCTTGGCAGACACTTCAACTACTGTAACATATACCAACCAATCTGATTTTAAATTTGGCTACATTAGATTTTTTAAAGACGGAGCAGAGAGTATTAGGAATAAGAACAGATTTAGAGCTATTATTACAACTTTTGCCAGGAAGTTATTCTTGATTTCACTTTTAGGCCAGGTTCACACCTGCGCGATCAGTGACCGTGCGGCAATCGTGCAAAATACCGCGTGGATTGCCGTAGGGTCATGGAGTCACCCACCACCACCGATCGTGATGGCCGTGCCAATATTTTCTAATGACACCCCAGTCGCCCTGGGCAGATTGCGTGATTTCCCACCGCGATTCCGCCCGTGCAATCGAACAAGATCGTGGTGTCGCAAAAACATGTACCTTTTTTCTGCAATTGCAGCGTGGATGTAACCCCATTGAAATCAACGCGGCTGCGCGGCAATCACTGTGTACAAATGTGCACAATTGCGCGGTCCCAGGACGCGCGTCCCGGATTGCCCAGGTCTGTACCGGCCCTCATACTTTTGATAGTTTTCTCTTCCATATGTTATAATTAAATATATATGTGAGATGTGTAGGCACTAACCACTATAGGGAGATTGTTTTTAAAAGAGAAGTAAAGGCAAACTTTTTTTTCGCTTCTCTTTTGTGTCACAGAAGCGTATTTACTATTGTACTCCTGTGACCCAAAATTAGCAGATAGTGGGATAATATGTTTTACTCTACCAGTACTTCTCCTTTAGCTGCAATATCTGACCTCCCTGCTTAACAATTGTTGAGATAACACCACATAGTGACTGCATATCCCTCAGCAGGGTTGAAGTACTGAGGGTGCAGAGACTATTCATTTAGCAAAGTGAATGCTCACATTGGAAGACTTTGAGTGGGGGGTTTGAAGATATGACATTTAAGGCTTTGAAATGTTTGAACAACCTGTCATCTTGCAAAGCTCAACTGCGGCACCTGTATTACTGGAAACTTCTACCTCTCAGCAGAATCTTGGCAGACACTTCAACTACTGTAACATATACCAACCAATCTGATTTTAAATTTGGCTACATTAGATTTTTTAAAGACGGAGCAGAGAGTATTAGGAATAAGCACAGATTTAGAGTTATTATTACAAATTTTGCCAGGAAGTTTTTCTTGATTTCACTTTAGACCAGGTTCACACCTGCGCGATCAGTGACTGTGTGGCAATCATGCACAATACCGCGCGGATTGCCGTAGGGTAACGGAGTCACCCAACAACGCCGATCGTGATGGCCGTGCCAATATTTTCTAATGACACCCCAGTCGCGCTGGGCAGATTGCGTGGTTTCCCGCCGCGATTCTGCCCGTGCAATCGAACAAGATCGTGGTGTCGCAAAAACATGTACTTTTTTTCTGCAATTGCAGCGTGGATATAACCCCTTTAAAATCAATGGGGCTGTGCGGCAATCACTGTGTACAATTGTGCACAATTGCGCCTTCCCAGGACGCGCGTCCCGTATTGCCCAGGTCTTTACCGGCCCTCATACTTTTGATAGTTTTCTCTTCCATATGTTATTATTAAATATATATGTGAGATGTGTAGGCACTAACCACTATTGGAAGATTGTATTTAAAAGAGAAGTAAAGGCAAACTTTTTTCGCTTCTCTTTTGGGTCACAGAAGTGTATTTACTATTGTACTCCTGTGATCCAAAATTAGCAGATAGTGGGAGAATATGTTTTACTCTACCAGTACTTCTGCTTTAGCTGCAATTATCTGACCTCCCTGCTTAACAATTGCTGAGATAACACCACATAGAGACTGCATATCCCTCAGCGGGGTTGAAGTACTGAGGGGGCAGAGAATATTCATTTAACAAAGTGAATGCTCACATTGGGAGATGTTTGTAAACTTTGCAAAGAAAAGGTTCACTTAGCTTAGAAAATAGGGTGAAGCTATGTTCCTCTTTGAATACCTAGTAAATAATAAAAAATCAACAGATTAGGGGCGTGGCCGGCCTTCACAGCCTTCCTACAGCTTCAATAGCGTGCTGACGGAGAGATGGGTAACAAGAGAAACCCCAAGATGGGCCAGGGAAACGGTCCCCTACCAGCCTTTTTCCGGGCGTCCAAAACTACGCCGAAGTCCCGCCAGACGACTCAGGCCCACACTCGTGATGAGGCCTCCTCGCCACGTGTGGATCTCACTGCGACACGGTACCCGTCCTATTGCTCCCTCACCGCGGGCAGATTCTGCCTTCTTCCCTTCGGGGACATCGGAGATAGAGGAGCCGGAGGACCCTGGGGACTATGACGGAGGTGGCGGGGAGAACGACCTGCAGGCCTATGTTCGCTCCCTGCCGACACGTACGGACTTGGAGCAATACATGTCCCGCATGGAGGCTGTTTACAAAGCAGAGATGGTAGGCCTCAGGGCAGACGTCTCCCAAATCGCCTCTCTCCTGGCGGATCTGGAAAACGCCCAAGATATGATGTTGTCCCGCCTGGACCTACACCACCAGATCATACAGGATCACAGCTGCATGGTTTGATCTATCAGCTTGATGACCAAGAGAATCGATCGCGGCGCAACAACATCCACCTAAGAGGGATTCTGGAATCGGTGGAGCCTCAAGATCTGATTACTATGGTCCGTTCCATCTTTAACCAGCTATTGCAAAAGCCTAAGGACGCAATCCTGGAGACCGGCCGGGCACACCGCGCCCTGGGTCCGCGATCAGCTGCTCTAAACCGCCCCAGAGATGTCATCTGCAGGGTGCACTTTTATGCGGTGAAAGAGGCAGTGATGTCGGCAGCTAGATCTTCTGATGAAATCCAGTTTAATGGCACCCCGATCCTTCTTCTGGCTCACCTCTCCAGGCACACCCTCCAGATGCGTAGAGCCCTTAAACCCCTCCTGGAGGTCCTCCGTTCTAACGGCATTACTTATCGCTGGGAATATCCTTTTCATCTGATTGCGTCCCGCGCTGGGAAGTCTACTGTCTTTCGCCAGCTGGGGGACCTCCCTCGGTTCCTTGGCTTTTTCCAACTGGGCCAGGTCTCCCTGACAGATTGGCCCTACACGACCAGATTCCCTTATGTTCCGCTCCGTGAGCGGTGGCAGACAAAATCTTCTCGCAGATCAGCCTCCTCAACTACCCTGGTCAAGTGATTGCTTTGCACTTCACATGCGGTTCTCTCTAAGGGTTACTACGGGTTTCCCTCCTTGGATTCTTTTTTGCAGCTGCAATCCTGATGTCCCTTACAGTTTCACAGGCAAGGTTTTGTTCTTTTTCTGGGACAGTTTTTTTTACGAAGTTATAGAGGGAGGGTTATAGTTCCTAGTTGCCTATTATGCATATGTTTATCTATATATTTGTAACCCTCCTTGAGGCTCAGCATATTGTGAACACCAACAGTATGATGACATGTATTTACCACCATCTCTCTTGACCTCCTCAGCACAAGATATGGCTTGGCTGGTGTTGGGGCACCCCCCACGGGCGGATGCTATACCTGTTTGCTCCATATGTGCCCCCTTTGCCCCCACTCTAGGTCACCCGCATAACAGTGGGTGTTCGGCCGATAGGCCTTACTTAGCTGTTTGGGATCCCTACCTGGAGCCTACACGAGAGTGCATGGCTCCACGATACGGTCCCATCCTGGCTCCCCTTGTGAGCCACTTTTTTGTATATATTTTATCTGTTACCGCTCTTGTTTCCTGCCTTGTCTCCCCCCCCTTTTTTGTTCTGTTTGTGCTGTTGCTTGTTTTATGTTCCTCCAGGACGGACTGCCAGGACCCGTTTGGTTTACTTCCATCTCTACTGCAATCTTCTTCAACGTATTTTATCATGACATTGTCGATAAGTTCTTTTAATGTGAATGGTTTCATTCACCCTTCAAAGAGATCTCAGGTCCTCTACCATATGCACAAGAAAAAGGTAGATATTGTGCTTCTCCAGGAGACGCACTTCTGTGTTAGAAATCACCCAGCTTGTTCTCAACGCTATTATAGAGAATGGTATCATAGCACTAATCCCTCCACTAAATCCAAAGGCGTATCAATAGGGATACACAAAAATTGTAGGGTTCAAGTATTGAACACCTCTATCGACCCCATTGGTTGTTATATTTTCCTGAAGATCTCTTTGGAGGGTTCGATATATACGATTGCTAATGTATACCTCCCGAATTCTTCACAGGTTTCCACGTGTCTGGGCTACTTGAGGGCTTTGGAGTGCTTTGCTGAAGGGGCCATCATCTTGGATGGCGATTTCAACTTACCCCTGGATCCCGGCGCTGATTCCTCTTCTGGCAGGAGTTCCATCTCAATTGCAGACTTAGGTAAGTTGAAAATTAAGCTTGCCTCTATGCGGCTCCTAGACCTATGGCGGACTCTGCATCCTGGGGACACTGACTATACCTTCTTCTCACACCCACACAACTCATATAGCAGAATTGACTATATATTTGTCTCACAACCCTTATTAGATGCTTCTCCCTGCATAAGCATTAGACCACATGTGTGGTCAGACCCCTCCCCATTATTTTGCTCTCTCAGCTTCTCTGCGCTGCCACCCTCTACTCCCTTTTGGAGACTGTATGATAATCTCCTTTCTAAAACTGTGTGTGGTGCGGAGCTCAGGCAGACCATATCGAACTTTCAGCTTGACCACACTAATGACCCGACCTCCCTGCCCACTAAGTTGGAAGCCCTCAAATGTGTGCTGAGAGGTATTCTAATCAAACATGGTGCTCGGCTTAAGAAATGGAGAGCACTCCAGATTACCTCCCTATTCACTGAGATCTCTGCTCTTGAACAGTCCCATAAGAGGATGGGAGATGATTCTCTAGGATTTGAACTCTTAACTGCCCGTAAACAATTGCTAGCACTTCTGGATCAAGCCTCATTACGTTATAGGGATTGTTATCTTAAACGTTCCTACAAATATGGTAATAAATGCAGCTCCTTTCCACTCGCGTCAAGGACTTCACTCAATCCTCTCTATCCGCTCTCCTGATGGTACCACTGTGTATCCGCTCTCCTGATGGTACCACTGTGTATTCTAACACTGATATACTTCAGTCCTTCCATGATTATTATTTTAAATTATATAACTTAGACCCGCCTGGATCCTCAGGCCCCACAGCACCTGTCGCCTCCTCTATTCCCGAATACTTGGCCGGAACTCCCTTGCCGCGCATCTCTCCTGAGCTACTTTCTGCTCTGGATTCACCCTTCACTGTTGAAGAACTAACTCATGTCATCAAGACCACGAAAAATGGGAAAGCCCCCGGCCCTGATAGATACACTGCAAGATTTTTTAAGTCCTTTTCCTCTGAACTCTCTACCCTGCTATTGGTCACCTTTAACCTCCCTGTAACTTTCAGTACCAGGAGCGGTAACCCCGAGCCAGACTCGGGAATGCACAGAAAAGTGTCACTTACCATGTCCCTGCGAGCCCGCGTCGTACTCTGCTGTACGCGGCCAGCATCTGAGTTTTAGTTTCGTTTTCGGTCATCACAGCGGGGGCGGAGCCGGCGGGAAATTCAAAAGTGAAAAATTACATTTACACAGAATACACAGAATACAATGTAATCTGCTATGATTACACTTATGTATCAAACTATTTCACGTCAATTTTGTCCCTAGAGCTCTGTCCAGTGCCCTGCCTGCACTTTTACTGTTTTACTTTTTCTGCCTGGAAACTTGTGAACGTCCATGGCATCCAAAAAGCGTCCCTTTTCAGTCACTTTCAGTGTCTGAGGACAAATTTCCCGACGAATCGCTATCGCTCAATTCTGCAAGTGATTCTAATTTACTATCGTAGTTTTCTACCTGGTCTAAAACCGCTTTTGACCTAAAACAGCGACGATTCTGCGACCGAGCTCAGTGATGTGCGAACTTGGTACTCTATTGACCGTGGTACGGATCAG
>NW_017308457.1:24395-30075 GCF_000935625.1 Nanorana parkeri | reverse complement strand
TTATTTTATAATTTCTTATAACTATTTATAATTTATTATATTATACTTTTTTTAATTTCGTGTTTCAAACGTTATCATACCCGGGATGTCTAATGCCCATTATCCCCATTACTATATGTGAACACAATAGAGCATCTGGCTTCTGCCATCGGTGCAAATCAATCTATCCATGGAATCTCCATAGGCTCAAGTGAATTCAAAGTAGCTCTATATGCTGACGATCTTCTGTTATACATAACTCAACCCTCCCTCTCACTACCGAATATTCTAAAGGAACTTTCTTCTTTCTGTTCTGATAGTAACTTCAAAGTGAATTACGACAAATCGGAAATGCTTAATATATCTCTCCCGGACCGAGTAGTATGTTCCCTCCGCTTGAGCTATCCTTTTGCTTGGCAAACCTCTTCCCTTAAATACCTCGGGGTCCATATACCCTCTGACCTGTCCCGTTTATTTGAACCTAATTTTGTACCGCTCCTGGCCAGGACGGGTTCAGACTTCCAATCATGGGGGTGATGCCCGCTCTCCTGGTTTGGACACATAAATGTAATAAAAATGGATGTTTTACCTAAATGCCTATATCTTTTTCAAACGGTCCCCATACGTATACCGCGCACCTTCTTTCTTAAGCTGAAGCATATTTGTCGGACCTTTATTTGGAACCGTACCTAACCCAGGCTTAATTACCGCCTTTTGACGAGAGCCATGGGAAAAGGGGCCGCTGGTCTGTCTGACTTCTACCTCTGCTACAAAGCCTCCCTGCTGACTAGGGTGGTAGACTGGTTCCCACATAAGCAATGGGTCTCCCTTAAATTTTTAATCTCCCCTCTACACCCTAAAGCGGCCTTGTGGGTCACCATGTCGGACATGGGAGGTAGCGCAGAGTGGCCCCTCCTTGTCTATTCTGACCTGTGGTGTTGGCATCATTAACATACCACTTTCCAACTCACTACCCTGCCCAGTCCCTTGACTCCCATACTGGACAACCCTTGGTTCCCCCCAGGTTTACTTGCTTCTTCCTTTTTGGACTGGGGCCATCAATTTTGGCCACAATTGAGACATACACTACAAGAAAACACCTTGCTCCCCTATGGGTATATTTTTTCTCAGCATCCCCCAGATGGCAAGGCCTGGTTATCTTACATACAATTGACTAGCTACTACAGCCCCATTTCTGACACTTTCCGAACACTTACGGCGATGTTCTGTAAATGACAGGAACGCAACTTCAAGCTGCTTTCTAGATGGTACTTCACTCCAGTCCGGCTCCATCATATGTTTCCCTCAGTGGCGCGGACGTGTTGGAGATGCCTCATGGCTGACAGTACATATTTACATGTGTGGTGGTCCTGCTCCCTGATAAAGGGCTTCTGGGGCGCTGTTTTGTCCTTCTACGATAAAGCACATTCTACGAATACACGTAATACTCCTGCCCTGACCCTTCTCTCTGTGTCCTCTGCCACAATCTCGAAAGCTAAGAAATCTGTTGTAAGGTTTTTCCTTTTTGCGGCTCGACAGGTTATTGCTGGTCATTGGAAATCCCCCCGGACCCCCCCTATGCTTGCATGGCTGAACAGTCTTAGCGATATTATGCACATGGAAGAAATGGTTGCATTAGATAATGACCGTTTTGAATGTTTTCGGCAGATGTGGGGATCCTGGATCTGCTTCCAGGGCGGTGATGTGTTCCCAGGACTTATAGCTAGTATTACTATGTAGACCCCTGATAATAGCTGTTGGCCTCACCCCCCGTCAATACTCCGACAGGAATTGGCTACATGATAGCTCCACCCTTCCAATAACTGGTCCGTGAACTTCATACCCCTTCTAAATCCTTCCTGGACGTCCTTATCCTATTGTCTTTGTCTTGTTTTGTCTGGTACTGGGTCTATAGGTCCGTCTCCCTCCCACACCTGTATGTTTTTATATACCACAAGGTTATGGTACTTATTGTTGAGACCTACTAGGAGATGCAGGTCACTATTGTTTCCTATGCAATTGTTTTCTTCAAAATCTGTATGTTTATGGATCCTAACGGTCTCGCTACATTTACCTTGTACTGTATGTACCCCTGATATATGTTTTTGCTTATGTTCAAACTACTTAATAAACTGGATTTGATCAAAAAACAACAGATTACTTGCACCTGATTGGATAATTGACTGAGATATGTTATCCACTCATCAATCTGCTTCAAAATGTCATCTGTATTGATATTCTTGCAGCATAATATGTCAATGCAATGTTTCGGGACCACACAGAGTCCCTTCGTCAGGCAAATTGTGACCCAATTTGGGACTAGTGTGGTCCCGAAACATTACATTGACTTATATGAAGAATGCTAATAGAGGTGACAGTCTAAAGCAGATTGGTGTGCAGGCAACGTATCTCTCAGTGTATGTTGTGGCAATCCACTGACCCAAGGAATTGAAAAGAAGGGACTTATCGGTATAATGACATACAACATACAAGCTTATAGTGTGTAAGGCGGACATATTACTATTATTATGATTGGATGATTGAACTATTATTTACTAAGACAAGTGACTATTCTCTTTGCTAAGTGAACAGTCTATATTACTTTAACAAATTAACCCCTATGGGTATGCAGACTCACAATGGTTGATTTGCTAAGAGAGTAGTGGCTGCTCACTTAGCAAAGGGAATGTTCACTTTGCAAAGTGTATGTTCACATAGCTTAGTAAATTGGGTGAAGCTATATGCTCTTTAAATGCAATGTCACCTTGTCCATGAGGAGCAAAGTGACAATGAGGCTGATTGACTTCAAGATTTGAGAGTGTTCACACAATAGGCTGTGTGAATATTCACCATAATTATGCAATCATCTGTAGATGAAATAAGTAAACAGGATTTTTCTCCACAGTTGAATAATTGAAGAGCATTTTCACACAATGTATTGTGTGAACATTCTCAATCCCAATAGTAAATCAGCCTCAGTGCTTTTGCAAATGGCATTCCCTGACCCCATTATACTCACCTTACCTCCATTCCCTCATTCCTTCTCATCTAGCTAAAATCAGCTGTGTTGGCAATCCATAATTAAACTGACAGCACTTTCCTGGTCATGTGAGTTGTGGCCCAATGATTGACTGCTAGGTCCAGGAACTGTCTTAGAGGAGCAGGTAACATACTTCCCTATATCCAGAAGGGCTGGGTAGTTTCACCAGCTGCAGAGAAACACGAAACAGTGAGGGAGCCCAGTCAAGGTAGGTATAAAGATTTGAGAATGTTTTGCAAAGACATTGTAACCTACACAGGTAAGGTGACAGTGTCTCTTTATACTATACAACTAAACCCCTTACAGTAAAAAAAAAAACCTAATTGTGCACTTTGTGTACCCTACAGTAGTATCACTGTTTTTTTTTTTAATATTCCAAACTAATTGTATTCATGTTTGAAATCTGCTCATCTTGGTTGCCCTGCTGGCCACTTCCAGCTTTGTGCACTCAAGCGATAGATGCAGGTACACATCTTCTCCCTGTGTCCCCAGTTTATCCTGTGTTAGGGGGGTGCACCTCAAAACTGGTTGTTCAACGGCCGGCCGTTTCGCCAGCTTCGCCTTTCACCTCAGCTCAGTCAAGCCGAGGCATATGCCTTTGGCTCGACTGAGCCACTCGGTCAACTTCGGGAGCTGTACGGGCTATAGTGAATAGACCGGACAGCAACCCTTCGGTTCTACTGAATCGAAGGGGTCCTGGGGCCGAAGCTAGCCAAAGGTTTTGCCGAAGCTACGGCTAGATCCTTCGGCAGCTTTGTGAATAGACCCCTTAATAATAATAATAATAATATTTCTACTATAGGAAACAGAATAACTTAACATGAGGATAAAATATGTATAATAAATGTCCTTGTGCTTTACTTGAAGTTCTGTTTTAGTTAGTTTCCGAAGTACAGAAGAAAAATAGATCACTTTACTGGCAATCTATATTTTCACATTGGAAGGATTATAGTGAATAACAATTACCTAACCAGTAACATATTGCATGTCAGCTCATCAGTCACAAGAAGAATCATCTAATTAGGTCCCAAGACAACTAAACATATCCATATATATCTAAGCTAGCAGTCACCTGATTCTTTACATCAAGGTTTGTATCCACAACCAGCAAACTAATTAAAGTGTGCAATTTGTCAATGCAAAGAGGGTTAGACATCTCTAAGATTTTAGAATATAGAACATTTCTCGTACCACATTAAAGACTGTTATTCTTTCCTAATGTATTGCAATTGCTTGTGCTGTACTAATAGATATACAGAATAAGTTTGCATTTATGGCCATTTGCTACAATTGCTATCATGTAGTTAAATTTAGGTTCATGCTCCCCACTGGTGACATTTCAAATTCCTCATGGAATGCCTCTAGCATTGTTCCTGACATCATATCATCATAATTCCGGTATAATATGGAGGCTTCAAACTAGAGTTTTTAACCTAGAATCTATAAAATGAAAGTTTCTACAGCATAGCTTAAAAATATACATACATATGCGTATGTGGTGCAGCCCAACAGTCTTTAAATATAACTCCAGCGCAGGTGTGAGAGAATTAGTAATATTTCATACATGTAGGTACAATAACCTAAACATGGAACACACAGATAGCTTGGTTAAATAAATTTACTAATACATAAAACATAATGGGCAACCTTTAAAAGAGCCATATTGCTCAGAACAAATCTAAATTTGTATTAGCCGATAAACCTGTGCATAGGCTTTATAGCCATTTATATTAACTTTTTTTTCCAAAGGTAAAATTGTTTTAATTGTTTCTGCCATATGTGGGGTATCATACCTGTTTTTCCGATTCATCAATCTGCTGCTTGCAAGGCATATTGAGATCTAGGCTGGATTTCAGTTATGTGGCTTTCTAGCTCACTACTACTTTGGCACCTTTCATGACTGCTGATCACTGTGGCCACATCATTTTGTACACCTTAAATAAATTGATTAAGTAGTGAATGTTACTTTCCTAATCCCTTCTCTTCCTAAATACTCACTTAATAGTGTTCTTTCAAGAATTGCAAACACCAAATCTGGAATCTGGGTACCGAGGGGACAGGGTAGCTTCCCTCCTGCTTTTTCTTGGTCTCTTTTTTACCAGTAACCTCTACATTTCTTGTTACTTCAGAAAATGTAGATATTTGTAGATTAGTCACTAGAGTCAGGGTGGGTTAGAGCTACTAAACACTCCCTTCCCCTTATTCCCTGTGCTTAACAACTATTGACATAAGATTTCAGCCATACGGAAAGCAGATTTTTTTAATCAGTTGGTTTAGCGATAAGCATATGGCAGCCTCTATATATCCTTAGTACATATATACACTATATTGCCAAAAGTATTGGGACGCATTCCTTTACACGCACATGAACTTTAATGGCATCCCAGTCTTAGTCTGTAGGGTTCAATATTGAGTTGGCCCACCCTTTGCAGCTATACCGTGTTTCCCCCGAAAGTAAGACCTACCCCGAAAGTAAGACCTAGCGCTATCTTCAGGGATTTCTGTAATATAAGACCTACCCCAAAAATAAGACCTAGTTCGGGGTAGGTCTTATATTACAGAAATCCCTAAAGATAGAGCTAGATCTTACTTCCGGGGTAGCTGCACATGTAATTGATTTTTACATGTTAAGAGCGGCCGCAGCTCCCGCCCGCACACACG
>NW_017308457.1:10775-24278 GCF_000935625.1 Nanorana parkeri | reverse complement strand
CGCCGGCCGCAGCTCACGCCCACACGCACGACGGAAGCGACATGTCATCCGGCGACACCGGGACTGGCAACAGCACCCCACCTTCCGGGACCTCGTCCAGTCCTCCTCCAGCCAGGTAAGACATCCCACGAAAATAAGACCTAGTGTCTTTTTTCGTGCAAAAAAAAAAAAGACTGTGTCTTATTTTTGGAGAAACACTGTAACAGCTTTAACTCTTCTGGGAAGACTGTCTACAAGGTTTAATAGTGTGCCTATGGAAATGTTTGACCATTCTTCCAGAAGCGCGTATGTGGGGTCAGGTTGGATGAGAAGGCCTTGCTTGCAGTCTCCGTTCTAATTCATCCCAAAGGTGTTCTATCTGGTTGAGGTCAGGACTCTGTGCAGGCCAGTCATGTTCCTCCACCCCAAACTTGGTCATCCATGTCTTTATGGACCTTGCTGTGTGCACTGATGCGCAGTCATGTTTGGAACAGGAAGGGGCCATCTCCAAGCTGTTCCCACAAAGTTGGGAGCATGAAATTGTACACAATGTCTTGGTATGCTGATGCCTTAAGAGTTCCCTTTACTGGAACAAAGGGGCCAAGCCCAACCCCTGAAAAACAATCCCACACCATAATCCCCCTTCCACCAAACTTTACACTTGGCAGTCAGGCAAGTACCATTCTCCTGGCAACCACCAAACCCAGAGACGTCCATCAGATTGCCAGACAGAGAAGAGTGATCCGTCACTCCAGAGAACATGTCTCCACTTCTCTAGAGTCCAGTGGCGGCGTGCTTTACACCACTGCATCCGACGATTTGCAGTGCACTTGGTGATGTAAGGCTTGCATGCAGCTGCTCGGTAGACATGTGCGATTCGTTTAGTTACGAATCGAAATTCGTACGAATTTCCTGAAATTCGTAAATTCGGAAGCATCCGAAATCCGAATTGCAGTTTTCGAATTATATCCGAAATACGAAATCCCGTTAACGAATTTTGCATTCACTGAGTTCCTGAGAGCAACCATTTTTTTCACAAATGTTTGTGGAAGCATTCTGCATGCCTAGGTGCTTGATTTTATACACCTGTGGCCATAGAGGTGATTGGAACACCTGAATCCAATGATTTGGAGGGGTGTCCCAATACTTTTGGCAATATAGTGTATCTCTTAAAGTAGGACTAAGGTCCTCTATGCTCCCCTCCCCTCCAGTGATACAACATCCATGAGCTTCGGCACCATCTTCGTTTGGTTTTAAAAAAACTGTTTTCCAAAGTTCCGCTTTAAATTCTTCAGCATCATACCAATGAGCTGCATTCCTTCTGCTTGCTTACAGCTCACATTAGATTTGTAAATCCTCTTTCTATCCTGTTGTACACTGACAATTTAAATTCAAATACATTATTAATATCATTATTTTCATACTATGATGACCTGAACTCCTATGTGAAATTAATAATTTGTAGTTGTCTTTAAGTGAAGTTTAATAGCCATCATTAATTATGAACAATCCCTTAAACTATGAATTATTAATGACAAACAAGTGATGTTAGCACATACAAATGAATTGGATGTTTAAGGGTTTGATTGTGGATGCCTAATTTTCAGACTTTTTTTTTAATCAACCGAGGGTTATTGCCCGTGTGTAAGGCAATTCATTTCTGTAATTTGCTGTCCAGCTGAATTAACATGTCAATAAACAGTATCATGAATTTTATTTTGAAAGGAAAAAGCTGAAAACTTCATAGAAAATTAATTGTCAGATCAAACAAATGAAAAACATAATCTGTGGAAAGTGACAAAACATATTAATGCCCATGCCCGTATGAAAGAACAAGACTTTAAAATGTAAAAATCATGAACTGGAGAAGCAGCCAACAACATCCTAAAGGAATTTGGATTATTCTGAACCTTTTAAAATCGATTATGAATAAAGCTTAAAATTGGCTTTAGCAGTAACTATCATGAGATATCAACTCAGAAGGATTCAGGTTACATCAGCCATCTACAAACCTCCAGCCAAAACAACAAAACAAAGACCCCAGTGGAGCCTAAATGTAAAATTTGGTTTTGAATATTTTGTGCTGCCGAAAAGACAGTAAATATCCATTTAGCACCTTTTACATAAATAAGGTAAACATAACCTTTTCGGTACCTTACATACTCACTCAGAGATTGAGTATTAAATCACACTTATTTCCAGCACAGCTCATGAAGAAATAGAGGAGGGAATCTTTCCAATGATTCATGGTATTACAGTGGTACTTTTTTTTTTTATAGAAACCAGTTCACCTTTGACATGCCGAGTGAAGCAATGGTCACTCACAAGTAAAAATTCTAATTTTCATATACATGGCATTTAAAGTTTACTAGTGGTTTATTTAACTATAGTGAACTCAGACAGATGTAACAGGGACTTTCAGGTGCTGGAATGCATCTAGCGTATTTTGGGGGGGCCACAGGAGACCAATGGGCATATTGTCATTTCTGTATACTCAACCTAAGAGCAGTTGGAATATTGTTGCTACTTTAAAGTAGATGTGCACCCTAATTGGAAGGCATTTAGCTTGATAAAGAACTGTTTGTCATAAACATTTGTCTTGTTTTTGTTTCATAACATACTTGCTTAAGGTGTTGTGACTGTGTTAGGCATAACAACAATTACTTTTACCCCACAACTTGTCCCGCCACTCTAAAATGAAATGACCACGTGACACAACCATTCAGGATTTTAAAGCTGACCACAGCAGACTAATAGTAACTAAACAACAACCAGCACTAACCAGGGACAAAGGTCACTGAAGTTCTGTTGTATAAGAACATAGCTTCTGTTTGCCCAATAGCAAAGACCCCCACCTACACCACACCACCTAGGCGGGTGATATCTGAGCAGAAGCACAGGCACAGCAAATCAGCCATATTTACATATTGCAATTCCAAAAGTAGGAAAGGTGGAGACAGATCCTCAACCCAATTACAACTTGCCTTTGTTTTCCAGTATCTACAGAAACATCAATAACAACCAAGGAAAGGTTCTAACCCCTCTCCATTCTGTCTTAACTAAAAGGAAAAGTTCTGGAATAAGAGAGAAAAAGTGAGAGAATAAGGGTTAAAATATATGTAAATCTAATCACTTTTCAAATCAATAATTTAAAAATCAATAATGTTTAACGTTAATGAAAGTTCAACAGTAATTCAAACTAGTTTGCAACTTTAATTAAAATAATATCTGTGATCCTCCCATTCCTTGTTCAGCCACTTCCTGATATAGAGTGTAAACGGTCTGTCCCTATCTCCCAATTGATTTCCTGAGTTGCCACCATATCACACGCTCTTCTAATGGAGACTACAAATGGCCATGATAATGCACAGGCATGATCCACTATGTCACCATTAGAAAAACCTGCCATGAGACAGGAAATGAATGCAAAAAGGCTTCACGAAATCAGTATCATTAGTTTTAAAGTGGGGGGGGGGGGACAAGTAAAAAAAATTGCAATTGTTGAATTATTAAAGATGCATAGAGATGTATCAAACTCAATGTCATTAATTTAGGGTTTACATCTACTTTTAGTTCAGTGAAGTTGCAGGTACAAGTTGCAGGTACATTCATTTTGTGCAAATGGTGGCAAAACGATCATTATTAGCATATTTTCTTTCCAGGCTGAATGCAATATTAGGAAATAAGAAAGTAAAAACGTATTTATTTCCTATGTCCCACAGCTCCATCTAGCGGTCACAATGCAGAATTTAACAGATATTGCATTCAACCTGGAAGGAAAAATATTCTAATAGTTATCTTTTGTTTTCATTCACACAGAACAAATTTGGAGGGCAAATGGCTCTGCAATTTGCTTAGAAATCCAATTCTGAGTGTTTAGAAAAAACTATCATGGTGAGGAAAAATAGATATAGAATAGATTGTGGAGCAAGCAACTGAATACTATGAATACTATGAGAAATGTTTAGTTCCACCTGTAAGCCATACATCTGGGGTACAGACTATATTTTTCTATACTAATCCAGCAAGAAGTGTATTCAAGGCCACATTTCTACATTTCAAAAAACTTTAATCAAGTGCCTGGTATGGAGGAAATGAGCAGAAAGCTTTATGAACAGAAGAAGACTTAGGGGTCTATTCACAAAGCTTCGTAGCTTCGGGTGATCCTTCAGCTAGCTTCGACCCCAGGACCCCTGGGGTCGATGTTGGATCGGCTGAGTTCGACTCAGCCGATCCAACATCTCATCTTATTGGCATACACTGGAAGTGATTCTGGTGGCTGAAAAGCCACCAGATTGCTCCCAGGGTCTGGTAAACAGTGCCTTCACTGCCCAACACCTCCTGCCTTGCTTTCCAGGCCCCTTATGTGGGGCCTGGAACTAGCATCATGGGTGTTGGTGGGTAGCAGGGAGAGAGACCAGAGAATTTTCATTAGCTGATCTCCTCCCTGCTGAATGAAACCGGAAGTGACGCTGAATCAGTGGCGTAACTACCGCCATAGCGACCCACGCGGTCGCTATGGGGCCCGGGGCAGAGGGAGGCCCAGTCAGGAGCGGGCTAAGGTACTTTTTTTTCTTAGTACTGCAGCTGCACAGAACTTTTCAAGCAACTGTTGTGCGCCTGCAGCCACTGGGCAGAGTGATCTTTTCGGCTGTGCCTTCGGTTCTGACATCAGAGCCAGCAGAAGAAATACACGGAGAACTTCCAACACAGTGAGTAGAGATCGGTTAGTAAGCTGTCTGTCCTCATGCATTTCCTCCCTCTATCTCTCAGAGATAACAGATGTGACAGTTTACTGATTAACCTCTGCCCAGCTGCACTATCCTCTTGTCACCTTTCATTCTCTCATGGTGTCATAAAAGTTCTCTAGACGTCCGGTGTTGAGCCTACACTGCCCCCATGTCTGTGCACTCATTATTTCTGCTGCACTTTGCTTCAACTCTATAGATGAATCTCTGCTGGAGTCTCATGCCATGCCCCGCTGTGACTAGTCTTGTCATGGCCATCCGTATCAATCAGCACAATTTCTCTACAGTCATTCTTTTCTCCATCTGTATTGTCACCGGCTCTCTTCTGTGACATTTTATCTCTTATATTCTTTTCTTTTTTATATTATTTTATCTCAGCTTTATCCTACCCCCACATCTCCTCGTCTTAATACTGACACTGCTCCCCCACATCTCCGCATCTTCATCCTGACACTGCCTCCACACATCTCCTTGTCTTCATCCTGACACCGCCCTCCACATCTCCTCATCTTAATACTGACACTGCTCCCCAACATCTCATCTTCATCCTGACACTGCTCCCCCACATCTCTTCGTCTTCATCCTGACACTGCTCCCCCACATCTCTTCATCTTCATCCTGACACTGCTCTGCCATGCAGTGGTGTACTTACTGCCATAGCAACCCACACAGTCGTTTTTGGGCCCGGGGAAGAGGGGGGGGTTGATCACGCATTGGGTGCGCATACATATAAAAACATCAATGACATCACACATGTTAGGTTTTGCTGTGTGCAATAACAATAATTCTAGGGCCATTATTTCTGGTTAACTCTAAATTAAAGGCTTGTACAAACTTTTAAAGTGTTCCTTTTGGACAATTTGGGGTACCATATCTTCTCACTGGTTCACGGGTGCGTGCAATTTTTAAGCTTGGCGTGTTGGGTATCAATTTACTCAGTACAACCTCATTGTTTTTACAAATAAATTGGGTATTATATTGTGTTTTGTGCACTAAAATTAACTTAAGTGTATGTTTAACTGAACTTTTGCAACATAAAAGTTTGCAACTGCCACCATTTTATTATACAGGGTCCCTGATTTCAGGAAATATATAATTATTAGCCTGAAAAGGGGATTATACTGTGAGCAAAAAAACCACATAAATTACTCTAGCAGCAAAAGGGTTAAAGCTGCACATAGTGTTATAGAACCATATCCATAAAAGAGACATATAAAAAGCTGAAAAAAACAGCATGGGGTTCCCATTTAAATTCTACCAGGCCTTTTTTAGCCATGCTGCCTGGGTGGACAGGAAAGGGAGAGCAGTGAGCATGCACCCCTTCACCTTCCTGAACTATATTAGACCACATGCCTTTCAACATTGGAAGGGGGTACATTCCAAGGGGGGACATAAAAGCCTCCACCCCGTGCAAGGAACCTTGTCCCAGTGATGAGGGACAAGGGCCTTCTCCCCATATCCTGTCTCTCAAAAAGAATGTGGGGTCTTATGGTCCCTGTTCCAAACAGTTAACACTCTATTCTCCCTGCTGCAATCACACACATTCTAAAGCTGATCTGAGTGTGAATGATTTGCTTTTTATTATCTTATCAGGGCTGTAGATAAAAACCAAGTACCATGAGGAAACTCATACAGATAGATGGGAAATATACTCCATGCAGATATTATACATGGTGGAAATGTCATCCAGGAACCCTGAAACAACAGAACACTAACCCCATAACCACTGTTTTGTAATAAATGCATTGTAAAGTAAAACACTACTATAGAAAAATGGCAAAAAAATAGTCACTGCCCATACCAACCTTTAGTCTTTGCACAGAAATATAATCTATATTGAATAGATTTTTTTCTGTATTGGAGCTGGAAATATTTTGCAATGGTATTCTTATGTACTAAAAAAAATCTGGTGGTTGGAAAATTGTAATGTGTGTGGCTAGCTTTAGCTAAAACTAAAACAATCTATTTGGAGTTTCCATCCTGCTGTTTTTTCTTATTTCCAATTGCTACCCCTTACATTTCAAGGACTAATGTCTTTTTGATCTGTTTAGCTAATCCTATCTCTTTCTGGGCATGATATCAGTCAAACTGTTGCCCACACACTGAAATGTATAAATGTTTCAGATTTCACCCGGGAGATTAATCCTTCCTAGTTGTCCTGGTGACATTGGTCAAGTAAAGGAAAATCCCAAATGTTTCACAGATGTAAGGCTGTTCAGGCTGTTTACATCAAAACATCAAAAAGGTCTACATGTTGTCCACGCCAAGGTCAGGTTACCATCCCCCCTTTCTGGTCTATTGCAAACAAGACCTGTATATTACATTTTCTCTGGCACAGGCTATAAAGATCTTTCTCCTTTATCCAAAATCCTTTATTTGCTCTGATATCCAGGAATTAAACAAAAATAAATTATCACTTGTTGGAACAGGACACTATCAGAAATACACATATTTATTCCCTCTGCCCCCAAACATTGCTGGAGGTGTAAATTGAGGGAAGGCACTTTGTTCCATATCTTTTGGTCTTGATCTAAGATGATGAACTTCTGGCTTTAGGAACATCTCCCAACAATTTACTGATTATCATATTCTCTGAGATATATCCTTTCATTTTTTTACAGAATTTGATTCCTGCTGAAATTGATCAGAAATCCATTATAAAACATCTCTTGAACACAGCCAAGACATGTATTCCAACTTGCTGGAGGGATTAATCCCCCTCTTCCATCTCAATGGGGCTTAACAAAGCGGACGATGTTCGATGAATGACTCATTCTGAAAACAGATATATAAGATATAAGATAAGATAATGATAATTGAAGATAATTAAATATCCATTTACTTTGTCTTTGGAGAATAAACTGATCCCAAGTACCACCTCTCTTACTAGGGTGAATTCTATCTAACGCTGGAACTTTTACCTATCAAATTTGTTTTTGTGATTGTAAATAAAATGCCTGGCTACAGGTGATAGAAGGTTTTATGACTTCACCATTATACAATAATACAATATATCCCGCACAGGCTGACACTCTCTTTCTCCCCCATGCGTTTTGAGAAGATTTTAATGGGTTGATGTTTTTATATGCAGCAGTGGGGTTTTTTCTTACTGTTTTGAAGTTTGTGTTGGTTATTTACTATAGATTGTGTTATTTTTGTATCATGATAAAATTATTATAAATCTTATATATATGGTCTAAGATGTTGCAGAGAAAACTACCAGATATTTAATCACCCTACTTAGGGAGGTTCCATTTTTTTGCAATGTTTACAATAAGACTTGGCATTATTGAATCTGCTTCTTTTTTCCATTGAAGGAAAATATCTGTTGGTGGATTCAGACTGAGGTTGTTTTTCCACACACATTGTTCCTTTTCTTCCCCTCCTTCCTGTTTTCTTGTTTTCCATCTCCCCCTCAGAATTTCCATTTTCCTCACTAGACCCTCCCTCTGACCCATTCTATACCTCCCTCAGAGGTTACTCCACCCTACTCCTCCCCTCCTCTTTTAGGCAAGCAGACCCATCCTTTCCTTTAGATCCCCATGGTCCTCACATTGTCCCACTCCCTTATCTTAGCCTTCCGCCATCAGAAGAGGATTTGGCCACATACTCAACCCCCCCTTTTTTCTTGTTCTCCTGCCTTCTCCCATTCCTTCCCCCTCCTTTACAGATATATTATACATATACATTTAAGAACGCACTGACAGATGTCAAGGCTGACTCCTGTCCAATTTGATTTTGAAAATGTACTTTATGCACGGTGAATTCTTTACTCGGTTCCCACTAGTTGCCCTCCTCTTTCTCACTCACATATGGATAAATTTTATGATGCTGTGTAATGTGATGATGGGCAAGAGTTTTCAAATGATTTGTATTGGTTATCCATTAATGCTTTACTCCATCGCATTGGAACACATTGTGTTCCTTTCCATCGTATGTGAACTTATAAATAAAGAATAAAAAAAAATAGGTTAACCTAGTAAAATAAGAAAAAGTAGAGTCCCCCTAGAACTCCATCCGCTAGCTGTAGCAGCTAAATATAACATATTAGAATGTAATATTTTTAGGGCTGGTAGTGATTAAATTTTCCGTGTTCGATTAATCAAAAATGTTTTAATCGATTAATTTCGATTAATTATAACGCACATACAGATCCAACTACATTGGCCTATACACATACAGCACAGCATTGAAGTAATAAAATGAACTAGGATCACACTAATCCAGCACGTTATTAATCTCACGTGCCCCACTCAATATGGCCGCTGCTTGAGTGGGGCAACTCAGAATAATAACGTACTGGATTAGTGTGATCCGAGTTCATTTTATGACTTAATTGCTGTGCTGTATGTGTATAGGCCAATGCCTTGGCTGGCACTCGTGCAGAAAGTTTCTTGGGCAAACTCACCCGCCCAATTGGCTCTGTCAGCTAACGAAGGGGGGAGGAGTCCGGTGATGTCACGGACATCAACGTCACCGGACTGCTCCCCCTTCCCTTCATTAGCCGAAGGAGCCACTTGGGTAAGGGGGGAGGAGTCCGGTGACGTCAATGTCCGTGACGTCACCGGATCGCCGACGGGACTCCAGGAAGCCGGCGGAGAGGTGAGTGTTTTCATTAGCGATCAAAATAATTTTAATTGATCAAAAGGTTTAATGATTAATCGAGAAAATTAATAATCTTTAATATTTTGTATTCACCTAAATGTATTTTAGTCATAAATAATTAAAGACAATATTTACAGATATATTATACATATACATTTAAGAACGCACTGACAGATTTCAAGGCTGACTGCCAAATTCAATATCAAAGAGCTCCCCTCTGTTTATGCCTCTTCTGAATAGCTTGAATGCTATAATGCATAGATGCTGACTGGTCTTGCATTGCTCCTGTTAATTGCATGTCAATGATTTCTGCCAGACCTGTAAAAGAGCTCTGTGCAGTGGATGTTGTTGCTTAGTACCTATCATTCAGCACTAAGTGAGACTGCTGGATAAGGCAAAGCCATTTGGGTGTAAATAATCTTATCGCTCCTCGCCACCTAATCAAAAACACACAGATTACAAAGGGGTAGTTTTGACCACCTTTTTGCTGATTAATTCAAACATCACTACTTGTTTTAATATGATTTTGATAAACAAAAATATGTAAAGCCAAAAACACCTTGTACTTAAAGTGGCACTAAACTCAGGAGTTAAATCTTAAAAATGCATTTAAGTACCTTAACTATTAACATTACTGTTCCTTCTTTGCGTATCACTCAGCTGTAGCTCCTAAAATCATCTCTGAATTGGTGCTGACACTGTGCTTCCTTCTGAAGGGTGGCTACTTTTGTTCCCCATGCTTCCTGTGTATGTTGTAAAGTAGCCACCCTTCCAGGCTTGTTCCTGTGATGGACTACAATCTCAGTACAAATTAGTAAACTAAACGTGAGATTGTAGTCGATCACAGGAGTGAACTTGGAGCAAGCCTTATTTTTTTGTGTTTGCAGTGGAACGGAACGCTGGCAAAGTTTTACCAGGCGTCCGATCGCACTGGGGGCGGGGGTGTGTGGAAGCGGTGCCATTGAATTAAATGCACCGCCATGCCCCCTCCCGCCCCAAAACACAGGGGGAAGTTTCTCAGCGATCGCGGTGCGTTCCAGCAGCTGCCGCTCTGGAAAGCAAGCGCTTTCGGTGTGAACAAGGCCTAAAACACCTAATGTTATTTATATACTGTATATAATGAAAAATTTGGAAATAGGTAGGTAAAGATTTTACTGGGCTATTTGAGATATATCTGAAAATACAAGGTAGTTGTTTGTGTGCATAAATTGGACTCCACATTTAGCAATCACCCTGAAAGGCAATGTTATCAGCCTCTCTCAAGTTTGCAATGGCTGAGAATGTAAAAAAAAATAGTTACCACCCAGCTGTGAAATATCCATCAAGCCATCAGAACCTCCACCTCTGACTCTATGGGTGTAATTACTATCTTCCTTATGCAAAGCAACTTATATTTGAGGTTAATGGCCCTTTAATATGATATTATAACAGAATTGAAATCCCCCAGTACATTTTGATCTGCAAACAGCCCATAATTAATATACACATTAGTCCATAATTACAAAGAGTCCCACAGCTGTGTAGAAAAATTATATGGTAATGCAGCAGTCTCCCATGAACGAGCCATGAGTGCTGCACTAAAGCTTATTTAAGAACCCTGAGAAAGAGTATGTTTTAAAAGAATCAATATGTAATGTGCAACAAATGGTAACACAGTGATGTGCATTACGATCACAAACACAGGTTCCAATAAAGGAAGATATCAGTGAAAGTGCTGTGTCCTTACCTTTGTACAATTTGGAGGGAAGAGAGAGAAGAAGTATGTATTTTAGAAACCACTGATGTTGACGAGATGATTCAACAAGCTTTTAAGGGCTCATATAACATAATGGAGGCAAAAGATGAAAATTGTTTAAGTTTATCTAAGCTAGAAAAAAATACTATATTGCAGCATACAAGTCTTTATATGTGGTGGCTGCATTAATTTCCTTTTTTTCTTGTTTTTTTTAACTTATCTTTTTCTCTGGGGATTCTGCCGGTAACACGTCTCCTGTCCTAAGGTGACAACACCTTCTTAAGGAATTGTATCTATGAAGTAGCAGGGCAGAAACTGTGTTAGGCCTACAAAACCTCTGTAGTCCAGAGAGAGAACTGGCACAATGCTAACTGATAACATTGAAGCAGAGGCGGAGAAACCAGGATGTCATAAGCGCACAAGGTTTTTGACAAGGAATTTTTTATTTTTTAAACAGATATAACAAAACACTATTGATGGTAGATTTAACATGTCAAAAGAGAGCAAATAAGAGAAGTTACAGTTTACATATGCGTCTGCTTTATCCATAGAATAATCCCATTCCCTTTAAAACTCAAAATAGACTATTCTATAAAATATTACAAGTTTTTTTGCTATTCCTTTTCCTGAAATATACCCTTTTCATTTGTTTTTGTATTTCTGCATAATGAGGAGGCATCAATGTTTTGTTTTGTTTTGATGATTTTTCACAAACCTACAATAAATGTTTAGGCATTTATTTTTAAGATTTTCGAACTTATATGAAGCCATTAGCTTTGTATAGATGACTCTTAAAACTCAGTAAAAAATCTACTAAATATAGTCACCAAATCCATTCTTATTTGGTAACATACCTCTCCAATACTTAAAGTTGGCCATACATGGATCAAATTTCAGCTGTTTACTGCTGAATTGTCCAAAATTAAATCTGTGGGTGGCCCAGCTGGTACCATCTAACTCAACAAAAGTTGACCGTGGAAGGAGTTGGGTGGAAAAATGTTGAGTGTTGACTGAACATTGACTGCAGCCAATCAGCCAAACGTTTTTTTCTTTCTTTCTTTCTCAAATAGATTTCAACAAGTGACTAAAGAATAATAGTGGAAATCAGATTATTTCTGCAGTTCTGTCCAGAAAAGATAATAAAAGCTTTGATTAATGTTGTAATAGCATCATCTAAAGGTTTGTTCAAATATCTTTTTCTTTAATGTTTTATTGGTCATGAGTCATGATTTAAAGTAGAATGAAGGTAATGAATCTCAGAAAGTGTTAAGTACTTAATTGATCATAAAAATCAATTTTCGGATCATAAATCACGCCATGCTATCCATTTGTATATCTTGTCATATGACTAATAAATTAGCTTAAAATTAGCAGCAACAGGCTTGTCTAAAGATACTAAATTCTTCATTGTGCTGAGTGTTTAAATGATCATAAAAATTCAGTCATGAATAAAAATTCACATAACGTCTTTAAATTGCTCTTATTGTCACATGTGGGATAAATCAATATTGCACTTCCCCGTAGAGTGAAAAATAATGCAATATGATCAGACTAAAGAGTAGATAATTGAAAGGCGCCATCATATAAACTGTGTAATGACTAATCTGAAAAACAAAGAAAGAACAAATAAGACCAGTAAGTGACTTTAGAGAAAGATAAAAATTACAATGGTGCAGATTTTAAAAAAGTGTTCCTTGCTTACCTACTATGTTTTCCTCTTTTCTTCTCTTTCCCTTTACTTTTCTTACATTTTATGGTCAGCTGACTATTAGTGTTCTTTCTGCCCTCCTTTCTCTTTTTTTTTTCCTTCTCCTCCTTTCCTCCTTCCTTTTACCTCCTGGTATTTGGTAGCAATTGACACTATCTTTCAAAATAATTTCCTTCTGTGTGCTACATAGGAGAGTCTGTGTGATATAAGTACACTTTCAGTCCTAGTGCTGTAATTAGCTGTATCTACACCAAAAACTATTGTACACAAGGAATGCCCTGACCCACAGCTGATGAGGTGGAAGGCCCTTGCAGCGTCCAACCGGGTTTGATCCAAACCTGAGCTAATCCCTAATATTCACACAGGAAGGGAATTCTCTCTAATGGGTACACAAGTAAGAATAAAAACCTGGCATGAATTGTAAGCCTTCAACACTTTACTTTTAAAAAACTGTTATGACTTTCTGAGATTTTACTCACTTTCTGCCATAGTGACTGCACAGGAAGTGGGGAAAAATCTACCCCGTTATACCTGCACAGAGGCTATAACCTTTTCCCATTTTGACCAAAACATAGGGGTCTATTAAAGAAGCAGCCGAAGGATCTAGCCATAGCTTCGGCCAATCCTTCGGCTATTCACAATAGCCCGTACAGCTCCCGAACTTAGCCGAGTGGCTCAGTCGAGCCGAAGGCATATGCCTCGGCTCGGCTGAGCCGCGCTGAAAGCCG
>NW_017308457.1:0-10548 GCF_000935625.1 Nanorana parkeri | reverse complement strand
AGGGACACTGATCTCCAGACAGCAAACTCTCCCGGGCGCTCCGGGAGTCTCCCGCTCCCGGCCGCCAAGGGGAGAAACTTTTTTTTTTTTCTTTACTCTGACACGGAGCCGTGTCAGAATAGAAAAAAAAATACGTTTTTGCCATAGGAATGAATTGCTAGATTCCTATTGGCTATTTCAATTTGCAATAGACAATAGAAAACTAGCATTGCTCCCACCCTCAGTTCTCCATAAGGTCCCCACTACCGATTGACAGCAGCAGAGGGCGGGTACAATAGCTAGTTTGCTATTGGCTATTGCAAATTGAAATAGCCAATAGGAATCTAGCAATTCATTCCTATGGCAAAAACGTATTTTTTTTTCTATTCTGACACGGCTCCGTGTCAGAATAAAAAAAAAGAAAAAGCAGTGTGTCTCTCCTTGGCGGCCGGGAGCGGGAGACTCCTGAGCACCCGGGAGAGTTTTTTTTCATTTTTTTTTGACGGCAGCAGAACCGCTGGCTAATAGAAAACTGTTGGGCGGAGCTAGCTGTCATTGCTAGCTCCGCACAATCATTTTCTATTTATTTTTTTCTACTTTTTAAACTATTTTTCTGTTCTGCTCTGTACCACAGAGGAACCGAGCAGAACAGCTGAGCCGATTCGGCTATTCACTCACTGCTGTTCGGCATCTATAAGAATAGACCGAACAGCAGCAAGTAGCCTGCCGGAGGTTCGGCTTAGCCGATCCAGATGTTGGATTGGCTGAGTCAAACTCCTTCTGCACTTCGGGTCGGCCGAACATGCTGAGTATGTTCGGCCGACCCGAAGCCACCCGATATACGGCTGAAATTAGCCGTACCAGCCTGAAGTGAATAGCTGAACAGCGTTCGGCTCACTTCGCTTTAGGTCGGTCATTCACTCGGTTGCCTGCAGCAGCTTAGTGAATAGACCCCATAGTTTCAATTGATATTGTGTTTTAAAGAGTACTTATTTACAACTTTACTGTTTTGAACTAAAATACACATTGTAAAAATAAAATGTAACTTTGCACTGATACAATAAGGACTTATTCACAAGTCCTAGTGCCTGCTCATTCTGCATCCACGTGGAGGCACCTGAACCTGCATGGATGTGCAGGTTCAGGTCAGCGTGTATCTGCATGCAGCTGTGTCCTCCCATACAGATGTACAGGTGACTGCATGCAATTACATGCAGCACTGGCCACTCCCAGGAGCAGGTCTCCACCAGGGTGTGCATGTCGTATGGATGTGCATGCCTGAGTGAATGAATGATTGGAAATTAGTGCAAAGAAGAAATTTATAATCACTTGGATGAAGATGGCAGATGTGAGTCTAGAGCCATCTGTCATAGCAGATCATGCGATTCTGTTGCTTGGGTTTTGATGCATCTTTTGTATTGGCAATAATTTGGTGCTTTGTAGATAAGTGCCCAAGCTTTCTTTTACATAACATTTTTGCTCTGGTAGCGTTTGTTTGTTTTTTGCTATAACTGTAAAGCTATAGTGTTAATTGATGTACTAAAAATTTTACCTGAGCTTTAAAGTAGAACTGTGGCCAGGCTTCAGACATTTAAATATTCACACATTTTTAACAATATTAAATAAATCACTCACTGATCTCTGTTGCTGCAGGTGACAGCAGAATCTTCCTTGTTTACTTTTCTTTAGCTCTGTGGCTAAGCTTTTCCCTGCCAGCCATCTAATGTAAACACTGGTTTCAGTGTTTTTACTGTATATTTAGAGTTGCCACACAAAGTCTGCAGCTACAGAGATGAGTTAGTTTCAAGCTTATTTACTGCTTCTTAAAAATATTAACATTTTTGAATGTCCATAGCCTGGGCAAAGTTTTACTTTAGGGTTAGTATGAGGAGTAAGTTTAGGTTGAAGGTTAGGTTCATGTGCTAGATTTAGGTTAGGAGTTAAGTTAGTTTACGGTGGTTAGGTTAACAGTTTGAGTTATGATTAGAGATTTTGGTGTTAAGAGTTAGTAAAAAAACTTTTACTTTTTCAGATCTGATAAATTAATTTCTAGGTATGATAATGTGAAGTAAAAGCTATTAGTGGCAACATTTTTATTTGAAAAAAATCAAAAACTCCCACACCAAAACATAACAATTTTCAGAAACCAAAAATAAATGTTTTTGAACATAAAAAGCTATGTAAGTGAATGTCATTTCTAAGTCATGTGAGTGCCTTATCTGTGTATCACTGTCATAATGCTGTGTAAGGGATGGGTAGGATAACTGTGACCGAATTCATGTCTGTAAAAGCTATAACAGAGATTGTATGCAATATAATGGAAAACAAAAGATATATGACCAAACACAACAAGAACACAAAAAAGAGGAACTATTGAATTATTTTGTGTAATATACATCCATAAACAGTTTTAAAACTGTGATATTCACAATAAGAATTGCTAGAGGGAAACTTCAGCAGACCTTGTTAGCTACAGAAAAACAAGAATAATGAATGGCTCAATACCTCCTAGCTAACTTTAAGAAGATATAATGCCGTTCTCCTGTATATTTGCAAGCCTAGCCTGCTCAACCAAACCCATTGAGAAAACATTTAAGTATCCTTGCTGCCATTTTTGATGGGGACTAAATTAGTGGTTATAAGTGGTAGCCCCTAACATTGAGGTGTATATTCTTTGGAGGAAAATGTATTGTTTTAATAAAACAGGTTTTATTTACGCCGATCAGCATTTCATGTGCCCCAGTTGCCAGTTCATTAAACTAATGCATCTACTTAAACAGGGTATGTGGATGACAGAAGTGTAGAAGTGTTTAGCAGAATGTGGGTCAGGAAGGGGGGGACACGTTCACTGTCTTTCTTTCCTGGTCACCCAGGCTGCATGTTTGGTGATGTCAATGACCAAATATGGTCATAATTAGTGGTAGTGCTACCATCGCTAAATAGCAGATCCCTATCTTGTTAGTTTACAAACTGAATCTGAACAAGGATCTGTTATTTAGTGGTTGTACCCAGTAAATGGTTTTGTTGGGCCAAAGCTTAAGGTCATGGTACAACACCCCTTAATATATGTACACATCTATAAGGCAGAATCCCCTTTCCATTCAATGGGTTTATCCCATTTAAAAACACGTATTTAAAAGCACATACAGTAATTATAAAAAAATAAAAAAAATGCACCAATGCAATTTTTTTGCATTGGTGCATGTCCCCTATGGTAGTGCTCATTTACCAATGCACTTTTTTTTACAATATGCAAAAAGATTGCTTATTGTAAAGGCTTGCAAATTAGCCTTTAACAAGGCCAGAAACAACGTGCAAGATTCAGCTCCCCTGAACAGCAAAAGGGTTAATATTTTGATACACAAAAGTGAATAACATGCTTTATGAACCCCTTCCCACCTAACATGCTTTATTAACCCCTTCTGACCCAGTCTGTATAAAAACCTTCCGGAGAGGGATGTCCTTTGCTGAAGATATGTTTATGAATATCCTGCCTTTGACAGCTACCAGCCGACACTTGGCCTGGTTGCTAGCTGTCAAACATAAACGTTGGAGACAGCTGTGCTCTTCACTAATAATCAGGAACCAATTTGGTTCACTTGTCAGCCTGAAATAAAAGAAATAGCATCATTTTTTATTTCTAATCAAGTGCACGAAATGAAATTCTTTATAAAATGTAAAAAATATTTAGGTGGGAAAATTAGGCATGAAGTTTTTTTTCAAGCTAGCCAACACATAATGATGCTGCTATATTTAGCCTGAACCATTAAGCTTCAATAATGTCAGGGCATGAAAGGGAATCCTTCCACGCTCTATCAAAAACTAGAAAAAGAAAGTGGGGTAGACATACACTTACCAATACTGGGGATTGTTAGCAAGACAGGAAGTGAGGGGAAATCTCAAAGAGCAACCCAGGCAGAAATAAAAATACTTATTTTAAGTAGAATAGGCATGAGACCCTCTTAAGTTTTTTTCCTGATATCTGGGGCTCCAATAAAAAGAGATTTCCCCCTGCTTCCTGTCCTGTTGACCAAATTGCTTAAGAAGGAAGTGAGAGAAACTCTCCAACAGCAAACAAACAGAAATAAAAACACTTTTTTAGCAGAATAAAGGAAAGCTAGAACCCCTGTCAGATTATTTCTGCCTGTGTCCCTGTTGAAATTTCCCCCTTACTTCCTGTTTGGTGAAATAATGTCAGTAGTGTGAATGAGCTAAGGTTCGGACCAAACCTGGTCCAAATCTGAGCTTCTGCAAACCCAAAAGAAGCTCCTCTCGACATGGAAGGAAGGTTCTTCCATGCAACCCAATCTACTGTGAGCAGAGAGTTCCCCACCTGAAGCTTGACATAGGCAAAGAGGTAAGATGCAATGATGTAATTGACTTTAAATGGCTACATGCCTATATTTAGTCAATTACATTTATCTAACATGGTGATGTGGCCATATAAGGTAAATTATGTCAGCACAAGCATCCTGCCCCTTTGTTTGCATACAGCTGTGGGGCGGGGAATGCCCGGCCCGCAGCTGATTGGGTGGAAGTGCCCATGGCACTTCCTTGTACACAGGCGTTTGGGTTTGAACTGAGTTTGGTCCAAACCTGAGCTCATCCCTATGTCAGCGGGACAAAAAGTAAGGGACATTTTTTTAATGGAGCCCCAAATTGTAACAAAAAAAATCAGAAAAAGGGTTTAGTCCTTATCCAGGCAATCTAAAATTAGAAAAAAAATATTTTTTTTGGCTTGACATAAACTCAAAGTGTTATTAAAACCCTTATAAAGGTTCATTATATTTTGTTGGCCTAACTGACTTGCTCTTTTACTTTCCATGTCGCTCCATGCTGCAGAAGATCTGCTTGAAAGGATCTACCCAGTGGGTGGTTCTGCTGCCTTGTGGGATCCCACTAGAGTCAACTGTATGTGTGCACTCCCATCCAAGACTACAGCCACACTAGAAGCTGCATGGAGCCTGCACATCTAAAGGGTTATCAGGGATGACAAATCTTACAGCTCATCAACTCAGCAGCAGCCCATGTCTTTGCCTGCACAGCTAAAGGGTTGCTGGAGATGCCAATCAACTCAGACCCAGAGTTCTTTGTCTATTGCTCAAGCCCAGGTCCTTTCACTGTCTTGGGAATAACTTTCCAGCTGTGCATGAGCATATGAAGTGTTTTTTTTTTTCTACTGTGACAATGTGCACAGCTCTGAAGCAAAAAGTAAAGTTATAAATCATGTTAAAAGTTTTTTTCTTTATTAACATGTATTTCCAGATGTAACAACTATAATTTGAATGTCAATCACGGTAAAAATGCTGTGTCATATATTTATTTATAATTTTAGCTATGATTATGCAAATTGATCACATACATTGCAAATAAGTTAAATTAGTTCTCCCACTCAGCAATGTGGCAGAAAACCTTTCTGAGTCTAGGGTAGCCACAGGGATGCTCCACATTCTATTCATTGCAGATCTAAGACAAAAATAAAGACAAAACTATGATTTAACAGCAGACAGAAAAGCTCTATCAATATTTCTGAGAACATGCAAAGCTGATGTTAAGAAACTTCAAGCCTCTCTGTTGGCAAGTTATTGATTACTCGGCTTGTTCACTAATGAGCTAACTGTATGAAGTTTAAGACAGAAAAGTTTACAATGTCAAAATATGCTGACACTGCATTTAACTTTGTGAAGGATGCTCAGCCTGAAAGGACAGCTGAGCTCTATAAATAGGCCACTGCTTTCCCATGTTACATTGTAGTCTAGAAAATGATTTTAGTTGTGGAAGAGGCTCAATAAGAGACCACTTGAAGGATGAACAATCATTGATTGCTTAATGCAACATATTTAAAAGAGTTGACATAGGAATCCAGTTTCTGGCAAGACAAATCTATGTGCCCCTGTCAAGAAGATAAAGCTTTGGCTTGGGCACCTAAGGCACAGAAAAGATAATGGATATTGCCCAAGGTCAGAGTGAATTCATTGCGAATGCTGATCTTTTACAGCATCTCACTACTTCCATTAATGTGTGAATAGCAGGGAGCAACTGTTTAAAAATACATGGGATAAGATAAAAGATGCTACACAGGTGTATATCATTATAGACGTGCAGTGCACAGCAAGTGTCTATCTATCTATGTATCTATGTATCTATCTATCTATCTATCTATCTATCTATCTATCTATCTATCTATCTATCTATCTATCTATCTAATTCTACACCATTCAGTTGACTTGTTTAATTCAGATACGATAACATGTTTGACTTTAAATAGTCCCGGCGGCAAAAGTCACCGGGAGTCTGTTTAAACAGCCCCGATGCTGGTGACGTACACTGTACGTCGTCAGTCACGAAGGGGTTAAACAAAAAACTTTAAATTTATATATTGTATACAGCATGTGTGTTACATCTCCTATAGTGCAATATATAAACCTGACCTGAAAAAAAATAGTTTCTTTGTAAGGACATAGATAGATAGATAGATAGATAGATAGATAGATAGATACTATCTATCTATCTAAAAATCTCTAGAGGTCAGTATTTCCAATAAGGGACATAAAAATGGCAGGAGGGAAGTTTAAGGGGTCTATTTATAAATAATGCACACAGCTATTTGCCATGTGAATCTCTGATAAACGTTCACTCTCTGTGAGTAAAGGTAAAAATTTAACATTCAGAAAATACCTTATTAAAACCACTAGATGGAGTGGAGGAGCATAGGAAATAAGTATTTTTGGCACATCGGCTAGTCAGAATACAATAGCCCAGAAGGTGGGATTTGCCCAGTGGCGTAACAATCACCATAGTGACCCAGGTGGCTATGGGGCCCGGGGCATGGGGGGCCCGGCCAGGACATCCCCCTGATGCGGGCCGCCTGGGTCCCTATGGCTTCTCACGCTGCTGGCTGTCACTGGTGGGTGTGAGGAGGAACACGCCGCTATTCACATGTGCAGTCGGTCACAACCCGCAGCTTTGGAGGAGGTGGCTGGCCCTGTCGTCGGCAGCGATGGAGGAGGCTGTGATCGAGTAAAAGGGGCTTAGCAATGGGGAGGCGGGGCCCGACGATCGAAGAGGCGGGCCCCAGTGACGAAGGAGGCGGGGCCCACAAGCGATCATGGAAGAGAAGGGGCCGGACAGAGGATCGGAGCAGAGAGGTAAGAGGGCCTGACTGCCCACCTGAGATCCTGCAGAGCCCACCATAGAGAGTCTATGATGGGCTCTGCAGGGTCACCCTCAGGTGGGCTGTGTGGGATCTCCGGTGGGCTTAACTAGAAATCACAGGGCCCCATGCAAAATTTGGTTATGGGGCCCTGTTATTTCTAGCTATGACCCTGGATTTATCCCATCCAGGCTGAACAAAAAAATCTACTAGTGTATTGCCAATTTTAAAGAGTATTACTTTACTGAAATACTTGGAAAAGACTTCCAACAGAGGTAGTGAATCAACCAACAGTAACTTAATTTAAACACACTTGAAATAAATGGCAGGACCACTTAGGGGTCTATTCACGAAGCAGCCGAAGGATCTAGCCGTAGCTTCGGCCCCAGGACCCCTTCGGTTCAGTAGAACTGAAGGGCTGCTATTCACTATAGCCCTTACAGCTCCCGAACTTGACCGAGCGGCTCAGTCGAGCCGAACGCATATGCATCGGCTCTGCTGAGCTGTGCTGAAAGCCGGCAGCCAGCTTCTGAAAGCTGGGCGAAGCCAGCCTTGATCTCACGGCTGGCTCCGGCCACTTGCAGAGAGATCAGCGTCCCTTAACATGCCGAGCATGTTCGGCCGACACGAAGCCACGCAAAGCCACCTGATGTACGGCTGATTTCAGCCGATATGCGGCTGAAATCAGCCGTACCGGCCTGAAGTTTTCAATTTAGGTCGGTCATTCAGCTTAGTGAATAGCCCCTTTAGTTTTTTTTTGCCATCAGTCTTCTATGTTTCTTTTATCTATTTACCCCGTATTTTAACCTGTCTGGGGGATAGTGACAGCACTGAAGATGTTCAACATAATTTTCATAAACTATAAACTTATAAAGCTGATCATTTCTTGAGCATGGGAGTTTTACATAAACATTCTCCTGTAGAGCAGTATGCACACCTGCCGTGGATTAATTAGTCCCTTTGCAAGGTCTATCTATTTATGTATTGCTATCTACTCATATAGAGTATCAACTTGATATGTACATGTGGATATGGAGAGAGAGAGAGAGAGAGAGAGAGAGAGAGAGAGAGAGAGATTACATTTAATATATGGTTAGTCAGAATTCAAAATTAATTTAATTAACACCAAAGTTATTGTGACTAGGGCAATCTATAGAATTAGGTAGTATCTGATTTTATCACATTGCTATGTGCAGAGTGCTATTTTAAAATCTGTGCCTCAACACAACTGATTTCCATAACCGCTTTTGCATTTATTGCCTAAGGGAAAAGCAGGAGCACAAAGTTACAATGTTGGAATATACAATAAGGAGAAATTATTAAAGCTTCCAAGTGACAATAATAAAGCAGATTTTTATTTGAGATCTGAAAAGCTAGTCGTGATAAAATGCTTGATTTCAGATAAAGTATTTCAATCTCATTTTAATAATGTACCTGACAGATTAACCTCACTGGCAATAAAAGATTAATGTCATTTCTTAACTTTGGGAGCCTAAATCGACAAAAAGATATTTGCTGATTCCTTAACACCTCAAAACCGTCCAGGGAATATCTCAAATCAATATAATAAGTTGCATGTAATAGTGACTACAACATTGTATCATAAGAAGTTTTTATTTGTTTCTTTTGTCATAATTTATGATCAGTTATTTGCCTATTTCACAAGGTTTAGAAGCCATTTCTATCTGCTCTACAGTCTTTCTGTGTTCTTCAAAAGAAATATATAAATATCACATTTGCAGACATGTTCAGTGTGCTTCAACAATTCAGAAGACTAACACGTTCCACAAGGTCATAGGAAGCAGGCTAAGAAACATGGTGCAACATATCTCAGTAGACGGCATGATTAACCAACTGCTGCTTTCTTGGAAATTTCAGAGTAGAAGAACAAATTGGGAAGAAAAAATGCATCCCAATGGCATCACGCAATTAGTTGGATGAGATGTAGCAACCAGTGAGGATTAATTAATTCAGAACGCTCTTCTCTCTTAGCTGAAGTGACCTGTTGGGCAAACATCATTACCCATCATCAGTGACAGATGTCTTCTCATCTCACCATTAGGGGCAGTTGCTTGAAATAACATGGATTAGAAAAAGGAAGCTTAGTGAATACTTGAAGGCATAGTAAATGACATCAGCTACTCAAAAGCAGTAACAAAAGCGAACACATCATTAGTTAAACATTCTCTTTTGGCTTGTGATTGGGACTTTACAGGGTGCATTTTATGTGAAAATATATATTTAATTTTGCTATCAATAGTTTTATAAAAAAGAATTTGTAATTAACCGCTTGTGGACAAGCCAATGTATTAAAATGGCCGGTCCGCTGGCGCATTGTTCCGGAAGGACGTTCCTGAACAGCAGAGAGCCACGGATTTACACACAGAGCCAATTGGACCTCCTATGTGTCCTGTGATTGCTGTGTTTTTTTTATCACAGTGATCACATGGCAATGTTTACATTGCCAAGCCCTCCCCTTCCTTTTACATTAGAATCAATGGACAGTAAAGTAAGCAATGAATGAAAAATACAAAATTTAAGGATCTGACAAGAGAAGTCACTGGAAGCACTTTATTCAAGATTGTGAAGCACTTTACGGTGAATTTCAGCACATTGAGGATTAGCACTTATGAATATCTTCTATGTATTTGTTGGGAGCACTTTATTGATATCACTATTCTCACTCTTATTGAATGCATGTCATGAGCAATAAAATAATGTATGTATTTATGGTTAATTATTTAAATGTATGATTTGAGTGCAGTGCACTTTGTTACTATTGTCATTTCCAGGGCTATTCACAAAAGGGTGAAGAGTTTGGAGAAGGCAGGAGAAGTAAACAATCAAGGCAAAAATAGCTGGTTTGGAAACATTCTCCAACTCACTTCACTTTCCAGTTCAGCTATGTTGTCCTAGATTGTTCACTTCTCCTGCCTTCTCCAAACTCTTCACCCATTAGTGAATAACCCTGAAAGTGTTTGTTTCTTCACTATTTGCACAGCTGCTTTGTTAGTTATTTAGGTTAGGTAGTAGCGCAGATATTTTTGGTTATTGCTTTTAAGATTATTATACAGAAATGTAAAAGTTGTATTAATTTAAAGCAGCTTCAATCAGGGCCTTACAGCCTCACACTGAGCTGATATTTTTGCTTTGACAAGAAGACAATACAAATAAATAATAGCAGCTGTAGAATTTTAAGTACTTGCTAGTAGGGATGAGCTTCGCGTTCGAGTCGAACCTATGTTCGACTCGAACATAGAATGTTCGAGCGTTCGCCAAACACCGAACATTATGGTATGTCCGCAGTCTGTTCGACCGCGGCACATCCCACAATGCACTGCGCCGTCCGAAGCGGCAAGAGAGAGAGAGAGAGATATAGAGAGAGTTCTAGTTAGTAATTGCAGATTTATTGAGAT
>NW_017308456.1:195586-196095 GCF_000935625.1 Nanorana parkeri | reverse complement strand
TACTGCCAGCAATACCCCTTTTTTCTAGCGGCCGGCTGTCCTGAGGTAGCGGAACCTCCGGCCGTCCCTGGAAAAAAGGGGGAAGGCGCCCTAGCAGAGGTCATCAACCTCATCCAGAGGCTGATGTCCTTGTGATCCCACCGGATGGACGGGCGAACAGACATCCGTTGCCGGAACTGCTCGTCATAACGGAGCCATGCCATGCCCCCATACACCCGATGAGCCTCCCCAATCGCATCCATGTAGCAAAAAAGAGCCGAGCAATGTTCCGGCGTCTTTTCCCCATATAACACTCGTCATTATTGCAAAAGCCTGTAACCAGTTTGAAAACGTGCGGGGAACAAGGCGGTACCGACGTTTTTCCTTGTCCTCCTTTTTACTCTCCTCAGGTTTGACCCTGTCCAAGTTAAACTTTTCCAACGGAAGGAGAGTGAAAATCTCTCGGTACTCACCTTTCCAGATCTTCTTGCGCACTTCTGTCTTCAAATGGGATCCCAACGGGCCCTCAA
>NW_017308456.1:192340-194397 GCF_000935625.1 Nanorana parkeri | reverse complement strand
GCAAACCCGCTATGACTCCAAAGGAAGACTCCACAGATGCCGGGGACAAGGAACCCTCAGACCGCACTCTCTCCCTTGGGCTCCGCCTGGGATGAGGATTCCTCCCAGGCCCACTGCTACCCAGCGCAGGTGCACGCTTGGGTGGTGGACCTGGAGGGTCCCTGGAGGGGCTCCTAACGCGGCGCTGAGCCCTCAAAGTTGAATCGGCCTCAGGTGAGAAGCGCGCAGGAGGCCTAGACCTCCTCGCACGTGAGGCCCGACCTGTAGGGAGAGGTTGAGCTCCCTGCAGGAGAGCAGAAACCTGGTGCTGAAGCCAATCTGCACCATGTATAGCCGCAGCAGCTTGTAATTGGGCCATTAAACCATCTAAATTTGCCATTTTCCTTTTAGAAATCAGGACAGCCTGGGACAGTGAGAAGTTCCAAAGTTCCTCGCCGTGTGCTAATTCCCAACTGACCAGGAAACTATCTCCGCCTTCTCATCCCACTGTGAAGCCCCTCCTAAACCACCTATCACTCGGCCAATCAGGTAAGTGCCCCCCTTCCATTTTGAAGCAAAACCTTGCCTTCAGCCAATCAGGTAAGTGCCCCCTCCATTTTGCAGAACAAACCTTGACCTTGACCCCTCCTTCCTGTCCCCATGTTTGCCCTGTCATGTAGTCCCTCCGCCCATTCCTCTTCTGTCATTAGCTCCGTGACTGTCTTTTATGACACCCCACTCACCCCCCCCTCTCCCCCAACAGCGTTCTCCTGTCTAAACTGACAAACTGTCATGTTGCTTCGTATTGCTTCTGACCTGAAGAAGAAGAGAGGTTCACTCTCCAAAGCTTGTCTTCTATATATTATGTTAGTCCAATAAGAAAGGTGTCATTGCACACTGCAATACTGCGTTTTTGTCTTTTTTGACATCTTGTCTACTGGACCAATACGGCTTACTCATTTATATTGCACTATATATATATATATACATACAGGTGAAACTCGAATAATTAGAATATCGTGCAAAAGTAATGGCAGTAAGTGCTGCAAAAGGGGCCCAAACCAAGTACTGAGTACATATGCATGCTTGTACTTTTCAGAGGTCCGATATTGTTCTATGTACAATCCTTGTTTTATTGATTGCATGTAATAATCTACTTTTTTGAGGTTGTGGATTTGGGGTTCTTGGGGTTTTCATGAGCTGTAAGCCATAATCATCACAATGATGACAAATCACGGCTTGAATTATCTCGCTTTGCATGTAATGAGTCTCTCTCATATATTAGTTTCACCGCATAAGTTGCATTAGTGAAATAAATGAACTTTGCACCATATTCTAATTATTCCAGTTTCACCTGTATATATAATTGTGATCACATCAAAGGATAGTTGTACATATGAATTGCATTAGCTCAATCATTCCATCCCGGGATATTTGCAGAGAGCACCTCCTACCTTTTCTCTCCCTGTGATTCGCGAGTTGATGTTGCAAGCCATGAACAGTCTAAACATTGCTCTGTTTATGTTCAACCTGTCTGCAGTCTGCACTGAACAGCAGTCCACCTCACTCACTAAACTTAAGGGAAAATTGCCCCAATTACCCTGCAAAGTGAGCAGCCTGCTTAGCACATCAATGCCCTCAATGCAGGAGCCTCGGGTGACTAGTCCTGTGTTGCTCCGCACTCACGTAACTCATTGAAGAGCACAAACTGCTAGGAGCACGCAGCCCCTGCGTAGGTTTAGCTCAGCCCTGCCCATCCCGTGTGATTTCAGACAGATAGCACGCACATCTGGAGGGATCCCTGACGTCTTCCTTGTGTGTGTGTCTTCCTTGTGCTCAGTCCCTGGTCTGAGGCTTGCTGTTCCGTGCACAGACTGCAGACAGGGTGACTGTAAACAAAGACGTATCTCATGCTATGACAGCTACCAGGCAGCAGTTTCCCGTTCATGAATGCCTCGCCGGTCATGAGATCGCATGACTGGTCAGTGTAAAGGGAAAGCTTCTGCGCACATGATCGGATTCTTCGGAAGGTCGGGTGTTGTTTGGCCGCCGTGTGATTTTAAAAGCAGGGTAGAAGC
>NW_017308456.1:183116-192306 GCF_000935625.1 Nanorana parkeri | reverse complement strand
GAGTCATGCCTGTGACCGTCAGTCTTGCAGCCGCGACATCTAAGGACACGTCAGCTGCAGTATATATGACATTATTGGCCTTGTGTTTAGATACATTGTAACAATCCGTTGTCATGTCACATTGCTACAAAGTGACTTCAGGGACAGGAAGTGATGAGAAATCTCCCCGATAGGGGCATGGGGGCAACAACAAAGCATGTTTCTAGTTGAGGGTTAGAACTGTCTGAGCCTTCCCCGTCCCAGCGAACACCCCAAAACCCCAAATTCTTGGTGAGGAGAAACCTGGCAGAAAATGGAACTCTTCAGGATTTTGCTGAGGAGGGTTGGGTTGGGTTGGGGGGCTTCTGTTGCCTTTGGGGGTATTGGTGGGTTCCTGATAGTTGGGTTCCCATCACTCACCATTGCTGAGGGTCCCGAGGGTCTCGTCTACGTGCAGGTCGAACACTCTGATCTCTGACAAGTCGCTGCATCGCTCCACCAACATCCGCACCAAATGCGTGCCGAGAAAGCCGCATCCCCCGGTCACCACGTACACCTGGCCGCCCTCCGATGCCATCTACAGGAGAAGAGGGACAGAGGATGATGGGTGTGATCACTTGTACATAATATTCATCAATACATTCAATGTGTCTTCAGGGGGCCACATTTATACTTTGTGGTCCCCAAAGAGAACCGGTCTTGACATTCTTGCATTCATATGTTCCACTTACTCTCCAACTTTGTTATCTCTGAATTGTTTACATTCTTTCGGTTGTGTAAACTTTAAACTGACTTTTATGGAGTTATTTGTATCCATTTTCACCAACATTTCTCTGCACAGAACATATTTCTTCCGTATTTAAGGTTCTTCAGAATTCCAGTGAAACAAAACAAAGTCCAATAAAAGATCAAATGAAAAGAAACTTTTGCTGTAATGTTCTCACTCAATCTCGCGCAGTACTTCTTTCCCGCCACTAGATGTCCTCAGTTTTCCAGGTTGAATGACGGCCACTGCGGCCAGCATAGCCCAGCCCTCGTCTTCTGAGGCTGTCATGGACCTGCCCCATAGAGAAGGAGAAGGAAGCAGTGGCGTCACGAGGGGGGGTGACACTAGTCATTTTGGTGTCACCCCCCTCTGAAAAGTCAGGCACTCGCAGTGGCAACACGCGGGGGTGCGGCCCGCACCCGGGTGACACCAGTCATTTTGGTGGCACCCCCCTCTAAAAAGTTGGGCACTCGCAGTGGCATCACGTGGGGGGTTCGGTCCGCACACGGGTGTCAGCCCCCTCCAGGGCAGCCAGCAGCCAGCAGAAATTTTGGGGCCCCTTACATGGCTTTAGGCCGGGTCACCCCCCCCGCGCCGCTGGACGCAGAGCTTAGTGACGCGCTGGACGCAGGGCTTAGTGACGTGCTGGGCGCAGGGCTTAGTGACGCGCTCGACACAGGACCCACCTGAGACTGTCTATGGTGGGCTCTGAAGGGGTCTCAGGTGGGCTGGTCAGGGCTGCATCCTTCCCCTCATTTCCTTCTTTCCTTCCTTCCTAGCTCCTCTTACCTGCACACATGGTCTCATCTGCCGCTGGACATCAGACGAGCAGCGTCAGACGAGTCCGACATCAGACGAGCGGCGTCGCTGATGGGGTCCTAGCTTGTCTCAAAGCCGCTGGAGCGGCAATGCTGGGGCCCTGTGCTGCTAGGGCCAGGCCTCCGCCTCCTCGCCCTTCACCGTCGGCCGATAGTCATGTAAGGGACCCGGGCGGGCCCCCTAGACTGCCCGGGCCCCTTACATGAGTATCGGCCGTACCCCCCCTAATGGCGGCCCTGCCCCCCTCTGAAAAGTCGGAGCACTCGGTCAAGGACCGAGACCCTGACAGTTGCTCAAGAGAGAGAGGAGGGGACCCGGCGGCATACCCTATCCTCTCTCTGCCAGCGTCCATCACCAAGATGGCCGCCGACAGGTAACAGCAGTACCGCGCGTGACGTCATCACGCGCATGCATGATGACATCACAGGCTTACGCGATGATGTCACTGCGGGGTGTCACCCGGTACCCGCACCGGGTGTCACCCCACCTCCGGACGCCTCTGGGCACTTGGTCAAGGATTTAGAGCCCGACAGTTGCTCGAGAGAGAGACCACTGCTTCCACACACAGGTCCTTCTCTACTCAGCATGCTGGCAGGGCACAGGCTTCTGTACTCAGCATGCTGGCAGGGCACAGGCTTCTGTACTCAGCATGCTGGCAGGACACAGGCTTCTGTACTCAGCATGCTGGCAGGACACAGGCTTCTGTACTCAGCATGCTGGCAGGGCACAGGCTTCTGTACTCAGCATGCAGGCAGGACACAGGCTTCTCTACTCAGCATGCTGGCAGGACACAGGCTTCTGTACTCAGCATGCTGGCAGGACACAGGCTTCTGTACTCAGCATGCTGGCAGGACACAGGCTTCTGTACTCAGCATGCTGGCAGGACACAGGCTTCTGTACTCAGCATGCTGGCAGGACACAGGCTTCTGTACTCAGCATGCTGGCAGGACACAGGCTTCTGTACTCAGCATGCTGGCAGGACACAGGCTTCTGTACTCAGCATGCTGGCAGGACACAGGCTTCTGTACTCAGCATGCTGGCAGGACACAGGCTTCTGTACTCAGCATGCTGGCAGGACACAGGCTTCTGTACTCAGCATGCTGGCAGGACACAGGCTTCTGTACTCAGCATGCTGGCAGGACACAGGCTTCTGTACTCAGCATGCTGGCAGGACACAGGCTTCTGTACTCAGCATGCTGGCAGGACACAGGCTTCTGTACTCAGCATGCTGGCAGGACACAGGCTTCTGTACTCAGCATGCTGGCAGGACACAGGCTTCTGTACTCAGCATGCTGGCAGGACACAGGCTTCTGTACTCAGCATGCTGGCAGGACACAGGCTTCTGTACTCAGGATGCTGGCAGGACACAGGCTTCTGTACTCAGCATGCAGGCAGGACACAGGCTTCTGTACTCAGCATGCAGGCAGGGCACAGGCTTCTGTACTCAGCATGCTGGCAGGAACCAGGCTTTTTTACTCCGCATGCTGGCAGGACACAGGCTTCTGTACTCAGCATGCAGGCAGGACACAGGCTTCTGTACTCAGCATGCCGGCAGGGCACAGGCTTGTGTACTCAGCATCCTGTACTCAGCATGCTGGCAGGACACAGGCTTCTGTACTCAGCATGCTGGCAGGGCACAGGCTTCTGTACTCAGCATGCTGGCAGGACACAGGCTTCTCCACTCAGCATGCTGGCAGGGCACAGGCTTCTGTACTCAGCATGCTGGCAGGGCACAGGCTTCTGTACTCAGCATGCTGGCAGGGCACAGGCTTCTCTACTCAGCATGCTGGCAGGGCACAGGCTTCTCTACTCAGCATGCTGAGTACAGAATGCTGAGTACAAGACTTTGCACATTTTCGGGGCCTGATGAACTATCTGGTATCTGGTGTGAGAAAGTTCAGCGGGGAAACTAAGTGCGAAATTGTTGCCAAAAATATTGCAGCATATTATTTCTTATGTCACAATGACGCATGAGACAAGGAGTCCTGATGCACCCGAAATACACTATATTACCAAAAGTATTGGGCCCCTCCCCCTCCCAATCATTGGATTCAGGTGTTCCGTGACACATCCTGGCTACTAAATATTCCGCGGTCGCCTGTTACTGGGATTATAACAAAGTGGAAGCAACTGGGAACAACAGCAACTCAGCCAGGAAGTGGTAGGCCACATCACATGACAGAGCGGGGTCAGCGCATGCTGAAGCGCACAGTGCGCAGAAGTCACCAACTGTCCGCAGAGACAATAGTTGGGGGAGAGGAACGTGACTGGCCGCACAGAGTCCTGACCTCAACCCCATAGAACACCTTTGGGATGAATTAGAGCGGAGACTATGAGCCCCTCCCCCAACATCAGTACCGAACCTCACAAATGGTCCAACATTCCCAGAGACACACTCCTAAACCTTGTGGACGCCTTCCCAGAAGAGGTGGAGCTGTTATAGCGGCAAAGGTCGGAGCCGACCCAATACTGAACCCTACGGACTAACACTGGGATGCCAGGCGTAGCTCAAAAGCGCAGAGAGAGAAAAAGCGAAGAACTCGGCGCTGGTCGCAGGAAGCCGACAAACGTCACCTGACAGTAACGAGTAAGAAACCCTTTCAGGCGATATTCCATTATTTGGTTGTGTTTCCGCCGCGTCTGCTGACAGTTGAAGAGAGGAGATTCAGTCAGGAAGTGGTTAATATTTCCTGCTGGTTGTCATCACTTCACATCCTGGGTTGGGGCCCCTTTTTTGTCACATTAAAGAGGACCTGTCATCCGGGAGTTCTATGTGAAGAGTATTGTTCCTGAGAAGGAAACCGACCAGTGATATAAATTGTAGCTGCTCCATTCCCCTCCACTGTGATTACCCGGCGTTGTGATACTCTGCTGTGCGCCGCCATCTTGTCGCCATTCATTTACCCCGCCCCTTCGTCGGGCTCTGTCTCTGGCTTCTAGCTCAGTTGTGGGGACGGATCCATCTCTGTGTGATTGGTAGGGTTGCCACCTGTCCGGGATTCACCCGGACAGTCCGGTTTTTGAGTCTTGGGTTCGGGTTTCCAGCCAGCTGACACCCGGACACAAGACACTAAGTGCCGATACCGGAACTTACATTTTTTTGACAGAGGCGGCTGCCAAAGTCCCCAACAAGTGCGGGACCTCAGGCAGCTGAACATCTCCTCCTCTGTCTCTCTGACACAACACTGCCCGCCTCCGGACCCCTGGTGAGACACCGCACAGAACTCCTGAAATCCAGCATAGCCCACCTGAGACCCCACACAGCCACCTGAGAGCGTGCATAGCCCACCTGAGAGCCCGCACAGCCCACCTGAGAGCCCGCATAGCCCACCTGAGACGCCACACAGCCACCTGAGAGCTCACATAGCCCACCTGAGAGCCCGCATAGCCCACCTGAAACGCCACACAGCCACCTGAGAGCTCACATAGCCCACCTGAGAGCAGGCATAGCCCACCTGAGAGCACGCATAGCCCACCTGAGAGACCGCATAGCCCACCTGAGAGACCGCATAGCCCACCTGAGAGACCGCATAGACCATCCCAGAGCGTGCATAGCCCACCTGAGAGCCTGCATAGCCCACCTGAGAGCCCGCATAGCCCACCTGAGAGCCCGCATAGCCCACCTGAGAGCCCGCATAGCCCACCCCAGAATGCGCATAGCCCACCTGAGAGCCTGCATAGCCCACCCCAGAATGCGCATAGCCCACCTGAGAGCCCTCATAGCCCACCTGAGAGCCTACATAGTCCATCTGAGAGCCTGCATAGCCCACCTGAAAGCCTTCAGTGTGCACCTGAGAGTCTGTACAGACCAGCTGGGGCCCTGGGGACATCAGAGCGCCACCCCGGAACAACACAGAGTATGTAGCTTCATATTATTTTGTATGGCTGGGATTTGTAGTCCTCTATGAAGAGCCTCCCTCCCCTGGCTGCCTCTCCTCGCTCTCTCCTCTATATTCTCAAAAAAATAAATTGCCCCGCACGGCGCTAGAGTGTTCGGGTTTCAATTGAAGAAAAGGTGGCAACCCGAGCGATTGGAGGGCCCGGCCTTCAGCTAAAATGGCGGCATACAGCAGTGCCGCAAGGCGCCCCATCACCATTCCCCACCCCTGTCAGTGACAGGTCCACTTTAATGAACATTTCTCTCTTGTCCCAGTGGCTTGTCCTTGTCCTCGTCTTATCTGAACGCTGACGCAAGCAACCCCCGGGCGCCAAACGTTATGGGAACGTGAACAAAGGTCACAGGATCTCTGGCACAGATTTATTCCAAAGGTGACTTACCATGTAATCCCAACCGCTGAAATCTCGTAGAACCTTTAACATGTTCATGTCATTGAAAGAGTCGTTATTAACATATTGCAATCTGAATATTTCTATTCTAGTAACGCCGGGTGATCCTGCTCTGAAGGTCCATGTTCAGGCACTTCCTGTTATAGGGTGACCACGCTCTGTCTCTGTCTCCTAGTTGCACTCCTGCGTTGTCACCCGGTCACATGGGCTTCCAACGGAGACTATAATTGGCCGTTTCAACGCGCAGACATGGTCCACTGTTGTCAGCATCAGTAAACTCGCCCTGAGATATGCCGTGCAGCCGTCGCTGGAGCACATGTGGACAGGAAGTGGCTGCAAAGAGACTGATCAGAGGAGATCAGCAGCGCTGAGATGGAACAGAGGATGAAAAATCGTATTTTATTTAAAATAAAAAGTCAATTTATGCCGCACAGAGCAAAATAACATGTACTGAGGGATAAGATCGACTTCAATTCTTTGTAGAAGCTCAAGTGAGGCATCCATCAAACCCAGGGATGGTGGGGGCCCCTCATAATGGGCACAGCGGGTGTACAGACCCTCAGCACAGGGATGGTGGGGGCTCCTCATAATGGGCACAGCGGGTGTACAGACCCGGGAACTCAGCACAGGGATGGTGGGGGCTCCTCATAATGGGCACAGCGGGTATACAGACCCGGGAACTCAGCACATGGATGGTGGGAGCTCCTCATAATGGGCACAGCGGGTGTAAAGACCTTAACATAGGGATGGTTATAGAGGTGGTGGATGGGAAAGCTGGGTAGGATTCCTCTGACCCCCCCTCCCCTGATGTCATGTACAGTGTAATGGAGACACAAGAGCCGAGCACAGAAATCGCCCACAATGGACATTTCATGAACAGCTGTCACTGCCTGGAGAGATATTATGGAGACAGCTGGCATCACTCTCACATGAAATGTTCTGCGACATGCGCTCGCTCACGTAGCATGCGTCGCTCTGTAGCGCAGTGCGTTTTGGAGCATGTTAGGTGCACTGGCAGCCCAATCACTGTGAATCAGTTGCCTTAACGCTCCACAAAGATCTTACAGATTTTAACCCCCACCGTGCCGGAATCAGGGGGGGCGGGAGGTTCAGATTTGTAGATACGTGTGTGTTGATGTGTCTTATCAGACATTGTGTAATGGGAAGACATTTTTTGTAACACAGGGCACAACAGCGCATGCTAGTGTGTTACCGTGCGTTATTGTGTATGGCGGCGTCCTGCAACGCATGTCCGTTGCCAAGGTGCATTGAGGTTCAGTTAAGAATAAATGGCATTGCAGAGCACCAACTCCACAAAACAGACAAAAAAGGAACAAGCGCACTACCAAAGGTACAAATTGGGCTTCCAACAGGGCTATAGAAAACAGTGTGCGGCTCTTAGAGGCAGGGAGAGTAGCCCTGTGTTGGCAATAGCAGACTGTAGTGTGTTTAAGAGCACTACTCCTGTATAAGTTCAACTCACTTTTCGAGTCACTCAAGTGACTCACTTTTAGATGTCCTGGGGAGCTTTGAAAATGGTCCGGTGGAGACCCTAAAGGTGGCCATACACTGTACAACCATCGCAAGACCTTAGTCTTGCGATGGTTGTAAAGGGATTAAAAAAACGTACGATCTGCCCATCTTGGACGGGCAGATCGCACTCTCGATCATCGCAAGCCACGCCCCCTGAGGGGCGGGCTTGCGATGACTGTAATGAGGGGCGGGCTTACGCTGACTGCAAACGGGCAGTGTGCGCGTGCGCACACCGGCCCGTTCGGCAGTTGTCGAACCAGCAGGCCACCAACTCGCCGAGAATCGTACGATTCCCGGCGGGTTTTCAAACATGCTGGTTCGATGGAGACGTGCGACCGTACAGTAGAAACGGTCGCACGCCTTCCATACACTGCACGATTCTCGTACGAGAATCGTGCAGTGTATGGGCACCTTGAGACAAATCTGGACAAGTGAAGCCCAGTAGTGTGGTCGGCGGAGGACATAGGTGCAGATGTCTGTCGCAAAGGAACTCAGCTGGCCAGGCTGAGCCGTTGCGGCCGCAGACACTGTGAAGTCAGTGCTGTGTGATAGTACTAATCTGGTGCCGTCGGTCTATCAGAAGTCTCAGGGGATGGAACGACAAAGTCGTGGGGAACAGGCTTCGGGTGAGACAATGATCGGGGTGTATTGTAGTGGTAGAGGGTGTCAGAAGGGAGGACAGAAGCGCTACGCGTTTCGAGGCTATGCCTCTTTGTCAAGCTCTAGTGAAAAGTGGACGGCAACTCCACTAGGGTTGCCACCTGTCCAGGATTCACCCGGACACTCCGGGTTTTGAATGCTGTGTCCGGGTTTCATGGCAGCTGAAACTCGGACACAAGATGTCAGGCAGACAGGGGCAACCAAAATTAAGATAGGGGCTACTGGCCCACCACTGAAAATAATCTCACCTGTGATATTTACATATTAATGGGTGGGGCTATTTATATATGAATAAGCCACCACTCATTCTCCCAAAAAGATTTTCCGTCAGTCGCTACAGTGTTTGGGTTTCGCTGGAAGAAAAGGTGGCAACCCTAAACTCCACAAAACATACATCTTCACTCCGTGCCGTGACAGTCGGTAAAATACTCATTACAGCGGAGGAACATTGTGAACCCAACTGTCGCTTATATTTGGCCTTTCCGTCGATCTGAAGCCTGGAGGAGGAATAGACGCTGAGCACGGAGCGCCGTGACCTCGCTCACAATGAAATACTCATCTCCGGTCAATCAAACCTGGAACAAACTCCCAGATAGCAAGGATAACTTGCTACAAACTTGTGTCCGGGTTAAATTGTAATTCTTGTTAACTTGCTGCGCACATTCCTGGCAGGTTGTAGACTCGCAGCACAAGTTCTAGGCGACACTTTTCTGAATTTGTAGCAAATTTGCTCGGCAAGTCTACAGCAAGAGTCCTTCAGGTCTTAGCAAGAGCTCTGCAGGCTCGCCGGTTTGCTTTAGCAAATAAATGAAATGGACCAGCCCGCCATCGCTCACGAAGAATTAATCACCGCCAGTGGATCGATTGTTTAACAGATTTTAACCCTCATCATGCCAGAACCCCCCTCAGCACCCCCACCCTTCTGGGGGTGTCAGTCATCTCTGATCAATCTCACAATAAAATATTAAACCCTTTATTAGAGTATCACCTCTGCAGTGCCAGAATCACCCCCTCTTTATCCTTTTCACCCCCTTTTTATCAAGCCGAGAGCGGACATTGAACTTTGACCAGCACGGCATCACTTGTAATAATATTGATCCCCCGGTGGATCAATTCCTTAACAGATTTTAACACACACACCCAGAA
>NW_017308456.1:180208-183080 GCF_000935625.1 Nanorana parkeri | reverse complement strand
GACATTGAGCTTTGACCAGCACAGCATCACTTGCAATAAAAACTGATGATCCCCGGAGGATCAATTCTTTAACAGATATCAGCACACACCCCCAAAATCCAGATTCGGATTCACAGCTACAAACCCCAATATGACACTTTTACACCCCTTTTTATCAAGCCGAGAGCGTACGTTGCGATTTGACCAGTACGGCATCACTTGCAATTAAATAATTATCTCCAGTGGATCAATGCTTTACCAAGTTTGCCTCCCCCCCCAACTTGTGCCAGAATCAGGCAAGCTGGAAGATTCCGATTCGCAGCTGCAAACCCCAAATATGTCACCTTTCACCCCCTCTTTATCATTTGTACCCCCTTTTTATCAAGCCAAGAGAGGATGTTGAGCTTTGATAAGCATGGCATCATTTGCAATAAAAGTCATCCCCGGGGGATCCATTCTGTAACAGATTTTAGCACATCCCCAGAATCAGGCAAATTCTGATCCGCAGGTAAGTTCTGTCTCTGATACTTTATTATTTGCATTTCTTGTTACATTTTCAGGACCAGCTTTCGGGGTCCCCCTCTAATCCCCCCATCCTTCCTTTTCTTCTCCGTCCGCTCACATCTCATACATAAACCTTCATGATAGCATTCTTTATGTATCAGAACCGATCGGACGGAGAGGAAGAGGGGGGATCCCTCAAAAGCTGCTCCTGAAAATTGTCAGTGCAAATAATACAAAATATATCCCATATATACAATGTATCCCGTATATACAATGTATCCCGTATATACAATGTATCCCATATATAAAATGTATCCCGTATATACAATGTATCCCATATATACAATATATCCCGTATATACAATGTATCCCGTATATACAATGTATCCCATCTATACAATATATCCCGTATATACAATGTATCCCATATATACAATGTATCCCGTATATACTATGTATCCCGTATACTAAGTATCACACTGTCTGTCCTTACAAAGGGTTAAAGATCTCGGGGTTCGGGTGATACATTGTATCTTGACATACTTTTCATTATACTGTCCCTCAGTCTGTCCCCGGCATCTATTCCACGCACTAGAAGATTCTTGTTTCTAATCTGCTCCAAACAAACAGATGAAAGGTAAGAAGTAATTCTCAAACCTTTTTTGTAATGAATCCACATCACACAAATACACATCGCCATCATGTTTCTGAACAGCTCCAACTCTCTCAGCTCGGCTTCCCTGAACTTCCTGTCCAGTACTAGCTCACAAGGGACAGAGCAGACTACAGCAACTGTCCACCTGCTAGCTTGAGAGAGGAAGGTGTAGAGGGGAACAGAGGACTGACTTGCCTTGCTGTGTCTGTGTGTTTGTGGAGACACACACAGCTAACTAGCACACACACAACGGTGACTCCATGGAACCCTGCAGGGGAAAGGGGTCACCCTAAAACAGGATATCAGTGCTCAGGGGACCAGCTGATTCTGCAGGACACTAAAACGTTTAAACATCAATGAGCATGATCCATTGTCAGCGGTCTCATCTGCATTGGGAATAGACTGAAACCCTTTCCACTTTAATATCCCTTTAAATTTGACTGCAAACGTGGAGATGCACTTTAAGGATGACGGAGACCCTTCCGTGTCGTCCTATCAGGACGAAGTCTAATCCCGGATCAGACCGAGCCGTCTGCTGTGCATATTGTACTCCGCACAGTCCGCTGCAGCTGATATTGCAGTTCCATCTGGGTGACGTCCAGGAGACGTGCCGCCCCGCACACACCGCAGACCCCATGTACACACGCACACGCATGACTAACACGGACGGCAGTACATACTGACGCGCCGCACTTACCTCCAGGATGCTGAGCGTTCACAGCACAGGTTCAGTGTGACAGGACCAAGCGACTGCATCGCACACAGGCAAAGGAGGGGAGGGGGTGAGGAAGGGGGAGGGGAGACCTCTCGTACCGTTTTGTTTTTATTCCAGCACACTTCGGGAGAATCTGATATTCAGCAAACATTCACTGCAGGTGAATTTTCCAGGGGCATGTGATCGATTCACCAACAGAGAATGTATGGTGAAAAAAAAGATCCCTTAAAGTGTATGTAGACCCCGACAATGATCTCTTATTTCCTCCCTTTTGGTCTGTTGATGGCACCATTGGAAGTGTTTTGTTATATCTGTTCAACAAGTGCAGAAGATACCCGTTGATCCCGCCACAAATCCTCTTGGAGGTGAGCTGACAACGCTGCACCGAAATCCAGAAACAGTGTTCTCGGCCCCATCTGGACTACAGAACCTCTCCCCCTCTGTTATTAAGGCGAGGGTTTTTTTTTCTGTAGTCCTTACACACTTCCTGTCCTGGGGTGACAACGCTGCTGCTTTATAAATACAGTATGGTGAGCAGTGTCACCCCGGGACAGGAAGTGTGACCAAGCTTTAATGCTTTACTGCAGCAGGGAAAAGTCAGGTCAACAACCCAGCTGTAATGCCTGGCAGGGCTGTGTATATCTCAGGACTGCATGGACTGGACTACAAATCCTTCGGCAGGTAAACGGTCCCATAAATGTGTTTTATCTGTTTGCTTTTGTTATCAGCGAACGGATCAGCAGAACAATTTCCTAATTTTTTTATGAGCAGATATCTGATCAGCCCCATTAATCTGCCTTTACAATGAATTCTCATCACCCGTCACACACCTGCAGAAATTTCCCACGATGCTTGCGGCAGGAGTCAAGCAAGGGACAGGGGAGCGATATAAACCTCATATGCATAGCTGACACCTGCTATTGTACTTCATGCACTGGGGGACGCTAAGGAAACTGCAGGCTCAGAAAACGCAGTCTCAGGGGTCTGGGTAAGACATGGACACCAGGACTCGTGTTTGC
>NW_017308456.1:179256-179882 GCF_000935625.1 Nanorana parkeri | reverse complement strand
AGAGAGAGAGAGGGGGCGGGAGAGAGAGGGGTGGAGGGGAGAGAGGAGAGATAGAGGAAGAGAGGAGAGGGGGGGAGAGAGATGGAGGGGGAGAGAGAGAAGCGAAGAGAGGGAAGGGGGGAGAGAGGGAGATGGAGAGAGAAAGGAGAAAACAACAGGGATGGAGAGAGAGAAAAGGGAAGAGAGAGGAGGGGGGGAGAGAGGAGGGGAGAGAGAGGAGGAAGAGACAGAGGAGGGATATGTAGGGAGAGAATTAAAGAGACACAAATAAGAAGAGAATGAATAAGAATGAGAGACAGAATGGCTCTATGGGGTCTCAGCCCTGGAAAGATACGGCGGGTCTATTGTTCTCCACGGTCACTTTTTGTGGTGGTGCCATGAGGCTCAAATCGCCTCCAAACACAATATAATGTGGTGCTGATCGAGGCTTTCATACATAGTGGTCCAAGGAGACAAGATGAGCAGAGAGCAGTATGGGGGTGTCATGCTTGTCTAGGAGGGTCACCTTGGTCACACCTTTGCTCAGCTTCCTTTTGCATTTATCCTTCGAATACTGAATTCCTCCAGCAGGTCAGCATGGTACGCCAAGGTGATGGGCCCAGTGTCACCTTCCTCTCTGCTCCCTG
>NW_017308456.1:173210-179237 GCF_000935625.1 Nanorana parkeri | reverse complement strand
AAACTTTGTACTGGGCCGGCACACAATACGAGATTTTCCATTTGTTTGGTTTTTGCTCCGGTGTGGAAGGTCTGGGATACGGAGGGCAGGAACCTTTGTCTCAGCTATGTACAGGACGTCATTATCTGTTGTTTTTGGCATTTCTGTTGTACAATCTTTTTATTAAAGTTTACAAAATAGTAACAACCATGAGGCACAAACGATAGTGCACAATGATGTCACATAGTATAAAATAACATTAATAGGGGGTTGCTGGCGTGGGGGGGGGGTAGACCCGGTGGAACCTCTCCCTCTTGTGCCTTTTCTACCTCACACCTGTTCCCGGACGGGACACCTGCACTCCTTCAGCTCGACCTTTCCTTGACTTCTCCAGCCTATCATATCTCCCATCTCAGGAGGATGGAGCGGACAAACACGTTGGATACGGCAGCGTAGTTATACATAGAATTTGGTTGTTACTGTACACACCTGACACAGCCCAGGGACGTTATCTAGGATATAATCTAAACCTTAGTTAAAAACACTCATAGGTCCACTGGGGTGTCAGGGTTAGACGATTCAGATCGGATGGTGTTGTCATGACGTTGAAGATTTTTCTTGCATGTATGCCATGTACTTGTAACCTATGCTTATGTATGCCTCTTGTGCACATGCTTGTATCGCATATGTGATCAGTTAATAAAAGAATTTTTAAAAAAATAACATTAAAAAAAGGTACAATAAGGGTACAAGACGTATTCAATGTGCTGCCAATCAGGAATCAGAGAGAAATGAAAAAACTGTTTTTGGTATTTCTGATCTTTTGTCTGCCTGACAACTCGAGGTAACGTTCTGTGAACCTCATCCACATTTCCTTCTGTGATGACCTCGGATGGTCTGCCTGACCATTAAATGCCTGCCTTGAGGTCTCGTTCCATGCACCCTATTTATGTTTTCTTGTGCGATCACTTACATCTTTAGTCACCTTCCAGACATAAACAGGTGGTTTCTGGGCACGTGGAGAAGAATCCCAAACCTATGACTTAAAGGAGAACTATGGGGTCAGTGTTTTTCCCCATAGTTCTCCTTGGGGTAACGGGAGGACACCAACTAGCGTCCTCCCGTTACCCTAAGCTCAGTATATAGGGAGCTACAGCTAAGGTTCCGGAGGAATTGCCATGTTCATTTTCATGCTACCTTATTGTTAGAGGTAAGAGATGTGGGACCGACCTTCACCCTTGGCCAACCACCTTTGGACAAGGTACCCGGCCGGGTGTGAGGAAAGTTCTGAAGTGTCTGTAGGTTATACTGTATGGACCAGTCGGCTCGGATGGGTTAGGGTCTCTGACACCAGCACATCATCCCGATCACAGCAAGTCCAAATACCACATGAGGCAAGCATGGTCCATTGTGTAGGGATAAATGATGATCCCCGTTGAATCACATTTCCAACCTCCATTTTGCCCGATGTAATGCTTAAAGGAGAACTATGGGGTCAGTGTTTTTCCCCATAGTTCTCCTTAGGCCCCATTCACACGTAGCGATATCGCGAGAAGTCGCCGGCTAATGATATTCAATGGAGCTGTCTTAGCTCCATGTCGCGCGTCGCGGTCGCAAGTCGCTTCTACAGGACCCTTTTTTCGGCGGATTTTGCGCGATTTTGCGCGATTTTGCTTTTTTCTAATGGAGCCCGACGGAGAAGGTCGCGCTACTGTCGCTGGAACGTCGCCCCCCAAAGTCTCGCTATCCCGGCCGCTGCAAAAGGTATGTCGCTACGTGTGAATGGGGCCTTAGGGTAACGGGAGGACACAAACTAGCGTCCTCCCGTTACCCTAAGCTCGTTATACAGCTCGCGGTATACTGAGACACCGCAGCCGGAGCGGATCCCGACTTAGACGTGAAATCCCGACTTTGGCGGGAAATCCCGCGATCGTACGATTATCGCAAGGTGTGTGGAAGCCGTGCGACCTCTACTACTGTAAGGTCGCACGACTTTAAACTTACGGACAAGTTCGAAAACCCGCCGAGCATCGTACGACGTTCGGCGGGTTTGTGGCATGTCCGTACGATAAACAGCCGTACGGGCCGGTGTGCGCAAGCGCACACTGCCCGTTCGGCATTGCGGTCATCGGAAGCCCGCCCCCCTCAGGGGGCGTGGCTTTGCGATCATCGCAAGTACGATCTGCCTATGCAAGATGGGCAGATCGTACGTTTTTTTAAGTACCTTACAACCATCGCAAGACAAAAGTCTTGCGATGGTTGTAAGGTGTGTGCCCAGCCTTAGTATAGGAGTTTTTAGCTTACCTACACTCAGACACTTGTTACGCATCAATGAAGAAGAAGTCTAAAAGAATGCTGATACAGAAATGGGTGTATTTCTAAAGATTCCTTAAAACTGACCTATGGTGTAAGCATAATTTATATCTTGATGTATAACTGTATATAAGCTGCGTGAGCTGTAACAGAATTAGAACTGATCCATGAACCACTACATGGGTCAGTTCTCCACACGTGTGCATTGAATAAATCCTTATATGATCTCCCACTATTAGATAGCTATTAGATTATCATCATTATTATTATTAATAATAAAAGCTGACACCCTCGGCTTGTGTTATATGGTTTGCCATTTTAGCTGTTACAGCAGCGGTTCTCAACCTGTGGGGGGGTCGCTGTGTGATTTCTGCTGTGCTAGGTGAGAGTCCTCCTCAGCCCTCTCCCAGCGCAGCAGTGTCAGTTCTCCCGCCACGCCGCCAGATGTCGCTGCAGCAGCCGCGTCAAACACACTAAATTTTACCGTTGGGGGTCACCACAACTTGGCAAATGTTACCAAGGGGTCCCGGCCCTAGAAAGGTTGAGAACCACTGGTCTACACCATAAAACCGTTTAGTCAGTCCTTAGGTTGTTCTATAAGACCAGGACATGCTATTTTATATGGTATGGGAGGAAGTTACCTGTAGGTCAGAAGGAGGTCAACTGCAAGTCAGAAAGAGGACTGCTGCAGGTCAGACGGAGGTTAGACGCAGGTCAGAAGGAGGTCAACTTCAGGTCAGTAGGAAGTTAACTGCAGGTCAGAAGGAGATCAACGGCAGGTCCAAATGAGGTCAGCTGCAGATCCAAAGGAGGTCAAGCATAGGTCAGAAGGAGATTAAAAGAAGGTCAGAAGGACATCAACTGCAGGTCACAAGGAAGTTAACTGCAGGTCAGAAGGAGATCAACTGCAGGTCAGAAGGAGGTCAACTGCAGGTCCAAAGGAGGTCAAGCATAGGTCAGAAGGAGATTAAAAGAAGGTCAGAAGGACATCAACTGCAGGTCACAAGGAAGTTAACTGCAGGTCAGAAGGAGATCAACTACAGGTCAGAAGGAGGTCAACTGCAGGTCCAAAGGAGGTCAACTGCAGGTCCAAAGGAGGTCAAGCATAGGTCAGAAGGAAATCAAAAGGAGGTCAACTGCAGGTCAGGAGAAGATCAACTGCATGTCCGAAGCAGGTCAACTGTAGGTCTCAGAAGTGCCCCAAACAGTAAAACTGAGGCCATTGACACTGGCCCCAATGCTCCCAGGTCTTGCCCCTCCTCGGGTCTGTCAAAAATATTCATTGAATTTAAAATAAAAACAAATGTTATGACACATTATTGAATACGGAGCTGCAATAATTTGTGTCTTTTATATCTGCCCGGAGTTCTGCTTCAAGTAAAATCTAGAAAGATAAAATGAGGAGAGCTAAAAGGGATTTAGTTGAGCCGAGGGAAGTGGAGGTAAGGGAGCCAAAATATGTGTTCCGTGTGCTCCCTGTCCAGGCCTCCTGCCAAAATACCGTCCTCCAGTAGCTGTGATATAAACAGCATCTGTACACAATCACCAGAGCCAACTCTTCACTCATTCCAGAGAAAACACGGAGGAAATAGGAGAATGGTACCGGCCGTGTCCGAGGCTGTTCTGTCCATTAATCTCTTAAACAGAAACTTTGCGTATTCATCTTCAGTGGTTTGTAAAGCACGCTCACCGTATAATGGGCAGATAGAGGGAAATGGACAGGCTGCAACCATTTCTATCCTGGCAGATCACAATGGAGACGGCTGGTCGTGGCAGAATAAGAAATCGGTCTTGAGGTGGTCTTCAGACCACCAATCCACCAATTGTTGCCAGGAGTCCGCTATACCTCAAAGGCAGCTAACCGGTTTATTTAGCAGATCACTTTCCATTGTTATATCATAGAAGCCTCCTTGATATACCTTCAGCCTCTTCCTGACTCCAGCAGATGAATGGACCATAGATGGGGCCTCTTCCAGGTCCAACCTCTGTTCCTGGAAATGTCCATGTGCTTGAACACGGGTAACATCTACTTTTTTGGGGCAGCCCATTCAGTTCTCAGTATGTGAACTCTTTAATTTAGCTTATAATAGAAAAGAGATCAGAAGGCCGACATTTATTTCCCAGAACAGGAAACTTTACTTTCCAACAACACTAGTAGGCCTGACCATGAACTTGTCTTCTTGGATTAAACTGACAAAGTTCAAGTTCCTCATGATAGATACAAGTCTGTTCAACACTGAATCTTCTGGTATTATCCTCTGGAGAGGACTCATCTCACAGCTAAGCACCACCCACTACAGCACTAGACCCCGCCCACACGGTTCAAGATGGGAACCTCAGTGTCTAGTAGAAGCTCTTACGTTGGCTTGTTTAGTGGTTGGAGGGTGGCGCTTAGCACTAAGCGAGGACAGAGATTGAGGACCTATGTATAGGGTGGGTCTGGGATTATGGAGCCCTGGTAGGGCTGCCACCTTTACTTCGAGTGAAACCCGAACACTCTAGCGGCACGCGCCGCAAATATTAATTTTTTTAAGAATATAGAGGAGAGAGCGAGGAGAGGCAGCCAGGGGAGGGAGTAAGGAGACCGGCTATAGAGGACTACCAATCCCAGCAATACATTATACAGCAATACAAAATAATATGAAGCTACATACTCAATATTGTTTCAGGGTGTCGCCCTGATGTCTCCAGGGTCCCAGGTGGCCTGTGCGGGCTCTCAGGGGGGCTGTGCGGGTTCTCAGGTGGGCTGTGTGCACCCTCAGGTGGGCTTTGCGGACTCGCAGGTGGGCTACGCGGATTCTCAGGTGGCTGTGTGGGGTCTCAGGTGGGCTACGCAGAGTCTCAGGTGGCTGTGTGGGGTCTCAGGTGGACTAAACGGGCTTATAAGAGTGCTGTGTGGGCTGTGCGGTGTCTCTCCAGGGGTCAGGTGGCGTGCAGCACGGTGTCAGGAAGACAGAGGAGAAGAGGAGCGGGCCGGTACCTGATTACAGGCGCCCATGGCTCACAGTAGGATGCCGCTTCAGGCAGATGCGGCCGCCTGAGCTCCCACGCTTGCTGGGCACCTCGGCAGCCTCAAAAAATTAAACTGCCGGTATCGGCATTTAGTGTCTTGTGTCCGGGGGGCACTCGGCCTTCCAGCCAGACACAAGACTCAAAAACCAGACTGTCCCGGTGAAACCTGGACAGGTGGCAACCCTAAGCCCCCTGGGGGCCACAGAAAACTTGCTTGGAAGCATCACAAGCCGACCACAGTATTCGTTTGTATCGGAAAAGAACCGTCATTCCATGATGTGCAGGAGGTTCTTTTTTTCTCCATATGTTTGTCTGCAGATATCACGTGTGTACGCGAGTATACAGAAGTCACGAGGTCCCTGGAAATGAAATGCGCTAGGTCAGGGGGTAGGCAACCGCAGCACTCCAGCTGTTGTGTAACTACAAGTCCCATGAGGCATTGCAAGACTCTGACAGCCCCAAGGCATGACTGCCAGAGACAGCGGCATTATGGGGTTTCTAGTGCAGCGCCAAGGCTGCCTTACCCCCGTGCTAGAGGGTATAAAGGCTACGTCTTGGGGATGGGGGGGGTTGATGCTGCCTGAGGAGCTGCAACGTTCCCCAACAAGGAAGGATCGTGTGAAAGTCCCCGCGGCCAACAATCCGTATAATGAAGACTCCGGAAAGCAAACAGACACCACAAATATCCCGCAGCTCTCCTCCGTCCCACGCCGAAATATCACA
>NW_017308456.1:169193-173195 GCF_000935625.1 Nanorana parkeri | reverse complement strand
GTGAACACTTCCCACACACATATGATTATTATGGTAGCTCTGCCTGCAAAACGTATTCCATGGAAACCAAATTCGTCTCAGTTTAGTCCCATCTCTTACATGTACCCCGAATATTTAAGGAAGATCTCCAAACGTCTTCAAAATGAACCCTTGCAGTGGGGCTACCCCGGTACTGCAAGGGTTAACCACTTGCTGACCGCGGTGCTGCGCCCCCTTCCTGTCCCGGCCATTTTTCAGCGCTGCGGTACTTTGACTGACGTTTATTCCGTCATGCAGCGCTGTACTGAAATTAATTTTATACCATTGTTTGGGGACAGATGGAGCTTTTTTTGGGGGTGTATTTAATCACCAAAATTCAATTTATTTTTTACTATATTTAGGAAAAATGATCGTAAATTTTGGGGGAAAAAACTGTTTCCCCAATAAAATTATGAAAAAATTTAATAATACCCAATTTTTGGGTAAAATATGAAAGACGCGGTCACGTCGGGTAAATAGACACCAAACATGTCAAGCCTTAAAATTGCGCGCGCCCGCGAATCCTCAAAAAAAAAGACAATACCCAAAATTGGCCATAGGCGACTCTTTACAATCTTTTACCGCTCATCAGTTTAGTGTCATCAGTGCTTGATGGGCCTACAATTATTACCCTCACTGCGACGTTCGTGGCGATATGTCACATGTGTAGCGCAATTGTCACTTTTGCGTGTTGGCGCACCCGACGCATATTTACGGCGGCCGCTATGGGGCCCTGGGCACAGGGGGGGGCCCCGACCAGGACATCCCCCTGATGCCGTGCGGGCCGCCTGGGTCGCTATGGCATCTCGGACTGCTGGTTGTCACTGGCGGCCGTGAGGAGGAACATGAGTCGGTGACAACCAGCAGCTTCGGAGGAGGTGGCTTTGGCCCGTCGTCCGGCAGTGATGGAGTAGGCGGGGCCCAGCGATCGAGGAGGTGGGGCCCAGGGACGGAGGAGGCGGGGCCCGCAAGCGATCGTGGAGGAGAAGGAGGCGGACAGAGGATCGGATGCAGACAGGTAAGAGGGCTTGACCATAGAGAGTCTACGGTGGGCTCTGCAGGGTCACCCTCAGGTGGGCATAGCTAGAAATAACGGGGGCCCCATACAAAATTTTGCTACGGGGCCCTGTGATTTCTAGTTACGCCCCCTGCCTCCGTCCTTCCCCTTAGTCTTCTATCTGGCCTTCAGTCTCTTGAGACATTGGTGAACAAGAACTGCGCAGGCACCGGGATTCACATGATTGGGTCATCTCAGTCCAGGAAGTAGATGGTGACCCCGTATGATGCCCCAACAAAGATGGCGCCGTCCTATTGGAGAGAAAAACATGACATCACATTATCGTCAGGGGGGAGTCCTGTGGTCTCTCTGAGGGGGAATAGACACCCGGAGGCGCCACAACATCACATACTGATGGAGGGTCGACTGTAACATTTTTGGTGTGATCGGTTTTTGGCGATGTGGATTCAACCCGACCAGCTGATCTGACTGAGGCCTAGCACCGGGTCAATGATTCCCGGGGGCCCGGATTGTTTGGGGCCCCTACAATGCAGCACAGATACAATTCCAAGAAAATTACTATCTATGAGGCGGATGAAGCCGGGACAGATGACAGTACACGCGCCCCCCCCCCCGGCCCCCCATTGGGGATTCTTGTTGCAATGTTCGCGTGGTGTTAGTAATTGGATCCACGTGGCGGGAGAAGAGACTTTCACTTTCTTGTGTGTTTTGGCCCCGGCTCCTGGCTGCGGGCCCATCTGGGAGCCTCCCATCTATAAATCTGGGAGTCCCGGAATTCATAGGTCATATCAGTAATAAATTTGCGCGGCCGGGTCATCGGGATCCAAGGAATGAAGAGCACGTAAACATGTTTGTGTCATTCCATAAGAGTTGCTTTCAATCCTTTGTAAATCTCCAGCTCTCATTGAAATAATCCCCGGAGATCCCACCATGCGGGTCCTTCTTCAGGCACTTCCTGTTACAGGGTGACAACGCTCTGCCCTTGTGTCCCAATTGTGCTCCTGCTTTGTCATCTTGACACATGGAGACTACAAGGAGCTGTGCTGACACGCACGGCACAGGCATGGTCCACCGTGGTCACTATCAGGAAGCCAGGCCAGAGCAATGATGAGCAGCTGATGCTGGAGCATGTAGACAGGAAGTGGCTGAAAGATGCTCTCTTGTGTCATAATGGACATTTAGCATCAAGTCACATGTACTCTGCCCTCTAATCTGGCAGTTGGGGGTCACATGTACTCTGCCCCCTAATCTGACAGTTGGGGGCCATATGTACTCTCCTCTAATATGACAGATGGGGGTCACATGTACTCTGCCCCCTAATCTGACAGTTGGGGGCCATATGTACTCTCCTCTAATATGACAGATGGGGGTCACATGTACTCTGCCCCCTAATCTGACAGTTGGGGGCCATATGTACTCTCCTCTAATATGACAGATGGGGGTCACATGTACTCTGCCCCCTAATCTGACAGTTGGGGGCCATATGTACTCTCCTCTAATATGACAGATGGGGGTCACATGTACTCTGCCCCCTAATCTGACAGTTGGGGGCCATATGTACTCTCCTCTAATATGACAGATGGGGGTCACATGTACTCTGCCCCCTAATCTGACAGTTGGGGGCCATATGTACTCTCCTCTAATATGACAGATGGGGGTCACATGTACTCTGCCCCCTAATCTGACAGTTGGGGGCCATATGTACTCTCCTCTAATATGACAGATGGGGGTCACATGTACTCTGCCCCCTAATCTGACAGTTGGGGGCCATATGTACTCTCCTCTAATATGACAGATGGGGGTCACATGTACTCTGCCCCCTAATCTGACAGTTGGGGGCCATATGTACTCTCCTCTAATATGACAGATGGGGGTCACATGTACTCTGCCCCCTAATCTGACAGTTGGGGGCCATATGTACTCTCCTCTAATATGACAGATGGGGGTCACATGTACTCTGCCCCCTAATCTGACAGTTGGGGGCCATATGTACTCTCCTCTAATATGACAGATGGGGGTCACATGTACTCTGCCCCCTAATCTGACAGTTGGGGGCCATATGTACTCTCCTCTAATATGACAGATGGGGGTCACATGTACTCTGCCCCCTAATCTGACAGTTGGGGGCCATATGTACTCTCCTCTAATATGACAGATGGGGGTCACATGTACTCTGCCCCCTAATCTGACAGTTGGGGGCCATATGTACTCTCCTCTAATATGACAGATGGGGGTCACATGTACTCTGCCCCCTAATCTGACAGTTGGGGGCCATATGTACTCTCCTCTAATATGACAGATGGGGGTCACATGTACTCTGCCCCCTAATCTGACAGTTGGGGGCCATATGTACTCTCCTCTAATATGACAGATGGGGGTCACATGTACTCTGCCCCCTAATCTGACAGTTGGGGGCCATATGTACTCTCCTCTAATATGACAGATGGGGGTCACATGTACTCTGCCCCCTAATCTGACAGTTGGGGGCCATATGTACTCTCCTCTAATATGACAGATGGGGGTCACATGTACTCTGCCCCCTAATCTGACAGTTGGGGGCCATATGTACTCTCCTCTAATATGACAGATGGGGGTCACATGTACTCTGCCCCCTAATCTGACAGTTGGGGGCCATATGTACTCTCCTCTAATATGACAGATGGGGGTCACATGTACTCTGCCCTCTAATCTGGCAGTTGGGGGTCACATGTACTCTGCCCTCTAATCTGACAGTTGGGGTTCATATGCACTCTCCTATAATCTGACAGTTGGGGGTCACATGTACTCTCTTCTAATCTGACAGTTGGGGGTCATATGTACTCTCCTCTAATCTGGCAGTTTGGGGTCATATGTACTCTCCTCTCTAATCTGACAGTTGGGGGTCATATGTACTCTCCTCTCTAATCTGACAGTTGGGGGTCATATGTATTCTCCTCTAATCTGCGAGTTGGGGGTGACCTGTATCA
>NW_017308456.1:161595-168856 GCF_000935625.1 Nanorana parkeri | reverse complement strand
CTCTAATCTGACAGTTGGGGGTCATATGTACTCTCCTCTCTAATCTGACAGTTGGGGGTCATATGTACTCTCCTCTCTAATCTGACAGTTGGGGGTCATATGTACTCTCCTCTCTAATCTGACAGTTGGGGGTCATATGTATTCTCCTCTAATCTGACAGTTGGGGGTCACATGTACTCTCCTCTAATATGACAGTTGGGGGTCACATGTACTCTCCTCTAATATGACAGTTGGGGGTCATATGTACTCTCCTCTCTAATCTGACAGTTGGGGGTCATATGTGGGAAATGACAGTCATTGCTCCAAACTTTCCGGAGAGGAACTCTATTTTCACAAGACGATCGTGTTCCTCTGTGAATCTCTGGTGCTGGGAGAGGAAGTGATCTGACTGATAGTGAAATGTACTCTGCGAGTTCCGCTGGATATTTTCAGAATTACCACAATAACAATTTTGTAACTTTGAATGGCAAATGAAAATGTCTCTCCAGACCAAACATTTCACTTGAACAGAGTAGAGAAGGGTTAGAAGCTGCATGCACCTTGAAACCATGGTAACAGCCAACCCCAAACCTCATCCCTACTCATTATTAGTCGTGATGGCCAGTTGTCTCTAAAGACTAATACTGTGTGGCCATTGCGTCTTATCTCTATGGTGACTTGGTCAGATTTATGTGAAGTGTCTTCAGCCCATCTGTTCATTGAGTAGGTAAGAGTTAGAACCTTTACCACCAATTGTCACCAGGACAGAAAGTGAGGTGAAAACTTCCCAATGGAGTCCTAAAATTTCAGAGGATCTAATCCCCCCACATTCTATCCAAAAGGGCCAAACATACACTTTAAGATTCCATTTCCACCCTACTGGAATAATTGTCCAGCCCGTAGACCAGTCTACCTCAACTAAGGTACCTCCTGAGGGTACTATGGGCTCCTTGAGCCGTGGCAAACTGATCTCCAACCTACACTGACCACCGATAAAAGGGGGCTCTTCTCCAACTCTCCCACTATTGCGTCTCATCTCTATGGCAACTGTGTACTAAGAGTTTTATCTACAGGACATTTGATAGATTTACATAAAGTGCATCTTCAACCCATCTGTTCATTGAGTAGGTAAGAGTTAGAACCTCTACCACCAATTGTCACCGGGACAGAAAGTGAGGTGAAAACTTCCCAATGGAGTCCTATGTTTTTAGAGAATCTAATCCTTCCACATTCTATCCAAAAGGGCCAAACATACACTTTAAGAGTCCATGTCTACCCTATTGGAATAATTGTCCAGCCCGTAGACCAGTCTACCTCACCTAGGTTTCCTCCTGAGGGTACTATGGGCTCCTTGAGCCATGGCAAACTGATCTCCAACCTACACTGACCACCGATAAAAGGGGGCTCTTCTCCAACTCTCCCACTATTGCGTCTCATCTCTATGGCAACTGTGTACTAAGAGTTTTATCTACAGGACATTTGATAGATTTACATAAAGTGCATCTTCAGCCCATCTGTTCATAGAGAAGGTAAGAGTTAGAACCTCTACCACCAATTGTCACCAGGAGAGAAAGTGAGATGAAAACTTCCCAATGGAGTCCTAAATTTTCAGAGGATCTAATCCCCCCACATTCTATCCAAAAGGGCCAAACATACACTTTAAGAGTCCATTTCTACCCTATTGGAATAATTGGCCAGCCCGTAGACCAGTCTACCTCAACTAGGGTTCCTCCTGAGGTAGACTGTACCTTGAGCCGTGAGCCGTGAGCCATGCCAAATTAATCTCCAACCCACACCAATGCTCTTCTCCAACTCTCCTACTACTATTGGCTGTCAGCCATCATTCATACCTAGAATGTTGTAAGGATCCTTTGTGTTGGTCAAATGTTTTAAATTCAGGTCCTTGTCCAAAAATTGTTAACAAAGGAACTTATCCAACAGTTGTGTTGTCCAGAGACAGTCAGACTTTAATTCCAGATCGACATATGATTCCAGGATTTCAGAAACAGGAAACGTAACGCAACAATGTAACAAGCATTGTATCATAAAGGGAAGAGATGTTCCCCAAGTGAAATCACTGTGATGAGAATTCCGTGACAGATCTTTGTGCATTTATGAGCAGAGGACAATGAATACATGACGATCGATTGTGTAAGAATATCGGAGGGAGGAGAAGAGGAGAGAAGAGGATGGAATATGTCCGGGAACGTCAGCCTGGTCATCTCTCTCTGTAGAAGACACGGACATATTTGAGATGTAGACGTCTTTATGTTCTTTGGCCACATCGCTCCATGTATGGCAATCCTGAGACCATTTGGACGTTATCGTAGCAAAGCCTTCTGGGACCGCATGCTGGTTCCTAGCCTCACTCTTGTCCACCTTGGTGTATTGCCCTTTCCCACCCACCTAAGGGTGGCCCCGTCCTTGCTGAACTTTCCATAATGTGCAATCAATTAAACATTCATCAGAATGAGAGAGATCCCCTTGTAATGGCCACAGTGGGTGCGCAGACCAGGGAACTCAACAGCAGTGACCACACCAGCAGGATCACCAAGAAAACCATTAGATGGTTTATCATCCACCAAAAAACTGAAAGTGAACTTTTTGTTCTACTTTTTGGGTTGACTGGGGAAAGGGGGCAACACCCCATGTCCCTGTTGGGAAAGTTCACTTCCATCTTCGGTTCTGTTGCCTCTAGGATAGAAGTTGAAGGTAAAACTAGAATCTGACAGTTGTCATGGGAAGTAGTGGGAACACCTCCCTGACCTGTTCTGGTGACAACTGTCTATGTCCTCTCCACTCATTTTGTAGAGATTTCCTCTTACTTCCTGTTTGGAAGTCCAGGAAGTAAGAGGAAATCTCTGCAGTGTTTGTCTGTTCTCTTTGGAACACGGAGTGAAGAAAATCTCCTCGGTGGGGACACAGGTAACTATTAAATCTTGGCAGGGGTTCTAACCCTTGGTTACATGGAGTTACACTTGAAGCATTGGTTATAGTTGCAATAACTGCTTAAAATGAAACTAACCTTAAACATACAAATGACACCTATACCTCAGAGGTAAGTTATCGTGTCCTTCCTCCTGCTTCTCTACAATCCTGCGTCCATTTGGAGCCCATAAATACCTTTTCATCGGATAACCACATACGTATTGACTTCCTTTATATCAGTGGCTACATTGCAGACTCCCTTCTCAATATCTCCCTGTGTAGCCACCCAATCAAAGGCTCAGAATACAGAGTCTACAAGTGTCCACAGACATCACGTTGCTACATTATAGAAATGTGCGATTCGTTTCGCTGCGGATCAAAATCCGTACGAATGTTCCCAAATTCGGGCACATCCCAATTTCCAAATCCCAATGCATTCGAACGTGTCCGGATCCTAATCTCCGTTTCCTGCATTTCAGATCCCGTCCGAATTTCGTTCAAAAATGAAACTGAGTCGGATGTGTGACTTCTCTGGCCAATCAAATGTGTTTTTCGGTTGAATGCATCCGAATGGGTCTGGACACGAATTTTCCTTACGGCAACATGGGAGCCCTATACAGTGTATACATATAATACTAAAGCTGAGGCTCCCTGACCCGAATGGCATTGGGGAGCTCCCGAATGCAATTCTGAAATTCGGATCCCGAATGCCATTCGGGTCTGGGAGCCTTCAGCTTTAGTATTAATATCTGTATACGGTTTTCTGTGGTAGTCGTGATGAATATTCGTTCGTAAACTCATCCGAAACTAACGAGAATTCGGACTTCGGAGTCCGAATCTGAATCCAAAATAGAGGAGAGGCAGCCAGGGGAGGGAGTAAGGAGACCGGCTATAGAGGACTACCAATCCCAGGCATACATTATACAGCAATACAAAATAATATGAAGCTACATACTCTATGTTGTTCCCGGGGTGGCGTCCTGATGTCTCCAGGGTCCCGGGTGGCTTGTGCGGGCTCTCACCAGGGCTGTGCGGGTTCTCAGGTGGTCTCTGCAGGCTCTCAGGAGGACTCTGCGGGCTTTCAGGTGGACTCTGCGGGCTTTCAGGTGGGCTGTGTGCACCCTCAGGTGGGCTGTGCAGGCTCTCAGTTGGGCTGTGTGCACCCCCAGGTGGGCTTTGCGGACTCGCAGGTGGGCTACGCAGAGTCTCAGGTGGCTGTGTGGGGTCTCAGGTGGACTAAACGGGCTTATAAGAGTGCTGTGTGGGCTGTGCGGTGTCTCTCCAGGGGTCAGGTGGCGTGCAGCACGGTGTCAGGAAGACAGAGGAGAAGAGGAGCGGGCCGGTACCTGATTACAGGCGCCCATGGCTCACAGTAGGATGCCCCTTCAGGCAGATGCGGCCGCCTGAGCTCCCACACTTACTGGGCACCTCGGCAGCCTCATCTGTTAAAAAAATTAAACAGCCGGTAGCGGCACTTAGTGTCTTGCGTCCGGGGGGCACTTGGCCTGCCACCCGCACACAAGACTCAAAAACCAGACTGTCCCGGTGAATCCCGGACAGGTGGCAACCCTACCCTTGGCGCACTGGGGTCTGCATGGAGTTTGCATGTTCTCCTTGTGCTTGTGTGGCTTCCCTCCTGGTGCTTGAACATGCCGATAGGTAAATTGGCCCTAGTATATGAGATAGGGACCTTTAATCGTAATCTCCTTGAGTGCAGGGACCACTGTGATTGTATAGAATGTAAAGTGCTGCATCCACTGACGGCAATTTAAATGTCGGGATAAAATGAAAGCTGACAATCAACTTAAATATGTAATATGAGGGCTTTAGGGGGTGACATCAGGGAGGGCTGGACGCACACATGGCTCTGGGTAAGTCCTGGAAATTCTGACGGCACACTTATTGCTCCTTAGGAAAAACAAAACAAAAACTGTTGAATTTGGACGAGTCTTTGGAATGATCGCAGTCATAGCTCCCTGGAGTGATCCCGGCTCAGTCTTTTAACTCCCTACTTATGTAGTGAGTTGTTTTTAATCCAGATATAAGTATAACCAGATGACTTCATTTTGACAACGCCAAATGACTTATAGGGCGTTTTCGTGGGTAGAAGGTCAGCACATGTTCCTAAGGCAGGAATCCCCTCCGCCATCTCATCCACATCATCCTTCATGGACTAGTACAAGCCTGCAGTGGATTCTCCTTCTACAGGTGAAACTCGAATAATTAGAATATCGTGCAAAAGTAATTGCAGTAATTGCTGCAAAAGGGGCCCAAACCAAGTACTGAGTATATATGCATGCTTGTGCTTTTCAGAGGTCCGATATTGTTCTATGTACAATCCTTGTTTTATTGATTGCATGTAATAATCTACTTTTATGAGGTTGTGGATTTGGGGTTCTTGGGGTTTTCATGAGCTGTAAGCCATAATCATCACAATGATGACAAATCACGGCTTGAACTATCTTGCTTTGCATGTAATGAGTCTCTCTCATATATTAGTTTCACCTTTTAAGTTGCATTAGTGAAATAAATGAACTTTGCACGATATTCTAATTAAGTAAGTATGTAATATGAGTTTCTATTCATGTTCTTAAAGCTGAACTCCCCGCAATGTGCCCCCGCAGCTCATACATGACGGCAGGCTTACTTCCTAGTGTGCCCCACTACAGAGCCGTGAGGTTCTTGGCCCCTCTCATCGCTCCATCATCTCCACCGCCATCTTATCCGAGCCTTCTTCTGGATCCGGCTTTTTTCTAAGCCATTGGGCAGCCACTGGTGACAAAACTTTTGCACATGCTCATGGGAGTTGCATCGGCCCAGCACCCGGCTCCTCCTCCCAACATATTACAGATGTGAGGATTGTACACTGCATTGGTATACAAAGTCGCTTCTGCCATTACACTCTACCTTAAAGGGGTTCTTTTTTTGCCTATATCTACTGCTAGCAGTGGATAGTGGAAGGCCAATGAGGAGGGAGTTGCAATAGTCAAGACGAGATATAACAGCGAGTGGATGAGTAGTTTTGCGGTTTCATTGGTGAGGAGGAAGGGGCGTATTGTGGAGATGTTAGGAAGGTGAAGGCGGCAGGATTTGGATGTGGGGAAGGAAGGTGAGGTCCGAGTCAAGGATGGCACCCAGGACCCTGGCAATGGGGGGGATAGTTGTGTTATCAATCTCAAAATGAATAAAAAAGTAAAGGAAAAACCAGAACAAATTGACCAATCCTGGGACTTCTCACCATCACAATATTGAGGAAGTAAAGACAAGTCTCCCCAACAAGGCACAACGAAAGGAAACACAAGAAGGGGGAGGAGGGGGGGGGGGGTAACTATTCCCTAATTTATGCAACAACAAATGTTTTGACTTGAGATACAATGTAACCAGATGCATCGCCCTGATCAGTGATCGCAGCGCGGTGGCCTGACCTGCTCTTATCACACATCTGCTGAATGTGAACACGCGTCGCTCTTTGGTCAGCCTTGAGATAACCGAACCAGCAGTCAAGGCCGTGTCTGCGAAATCGCTGATACGGGGGTCACCATCACCTGACCCCCTCCCAGTCATTAAAGGTGAACATTATACAAAGGGCTGATAATTCTGAGAAATAAGGTGTATCCGAGTTACAGGTTCATCCATGTAGAGAGATATGACAGCTGCTGACGCAGACGCGTTATAGATCTACATAGAGTTACAGAGATTGTTAGGTTGAAGAAAAAAACACAGGTCCACCCAGTTTAACCCATATATGCACCGGGCTGGATGAAGGACATCATGGGCCTGGTGCTGCCGGTTGGTCGGACATCATGGGCCTGGTGCTGTCAGTTGGTCGGACATCATGAGCCTGGTGCTGCCGGTTGGTCGGACATCATGGGCCTGGTGCTGCCGGTTGGTCGGACATCATGGGCCTGGTGCTGTCAGTTGGTCGGACATCATGAGCCTGGTGCTGCCGGTTGGTCGGACATCATGGGCCTGGTGCTGCCGGTTGGTCGGACAGGCGGCAGCAGAGACGGCTCTCTGGGGCTTTGCCATGTGGCCACCTAAAAGGCCTCATTAAAGAGCCTCCAGCGCCTCTGCCTTGGTGCTCAGCCCGGCCGGCCCCGGATTGCCATTGGGGATACTGAGGCGATCTGAGCTGGCCGGGCCTATTTTCAGTGTTGGGCCACGAGCTGGTGCTTCAGTAGCCCCTATGTTAATCCGGCCCTGCATATACAGTATGTATGTGTACATGTTATGAACGTCCAGGGCCGGATTTGCTCTCCCTGCCGCCCCAAGGCCAGGTTCCGCAATGCGCCCCCCTACCCGCCAACCAACCCCCCCCCCAAATCAACGGAGAATGGCAACCGGATGACAGGGG
>NW_017308456.1:157553-161511 GCF_000935625.1 Nanorana parkeri | reverse complement strand
CTAAACCCTCCCTCCCCCCCAAATCAACGGAGAATGGCAGGGGCAGCAGGGTTAGTTCTAATTTTTTTTTGTTTCTTTATTTTTTCTTACTTTTTTATCACTTTTTTAATTTTTATTTATTTTTTAGATTTTCTAGCTTTTTACTTTTTAATGTTATTTTTCTTATTTTTTACTTTTTAATTACTTTTTACATTGATTTCATTTCATTATTATTTCTTATTATTTTAATTTATTTTCTATAATTTTTTTTTTCCACTTAACTTTATTGCTATCACACAGGAGAAAACAATCCCCTGTGTGATAGCAATTGGAGGTGACAGGTTCTCTTTATTGACCCTGTCACCTCCAAAACAGGAGTTCTAGCACAGCACTGTGCTAGAACTCCTGTCACAGCTGAGATGGGAAGAGCACAGCTCTCCCCTCTCACTGTGTACATTGGCGGCAGGGACAGGAGACAGACTCGGCGGCCGGGGGGAGGATGGAGTCCCGAAGACAGAGCCAGCAGAGAGAGGTAGGGGGGGGAGGACGGACGGCAGCACACATTTTACAAGTGATTGCGGCGACATCGCTGCGATCACTTGTTAACAAGCGAGCGGCTTGCCCACACTACATTTAGTCCCGCCTTCCCAAAGCAGTACTACATGTAGAAAGCAACTTACCGCCCGGCACTATATGTTCCGGGCGTCGGGGGGACTCCACGGTGCTACTGCCCCTCGGCGCCCTGCCGCCCCGAGGCCTGGCCTTGTGGGGAATCCGGGCCTGTGACCGTCCATACCCCTGTGTATTGTGTGTATTGTGAGGAACTCATCTAAATGTTTCTGAACCGATCTTCGCTCTCAGCCGATCCCACTGAATTCAACATTTTTTCTGCTCTGACAGTAAAAAAAAACCTTAAAGGAGAACTATGAGGGGGGAGGGAGTGCTTTTCACTCACCTCATAGTTCTAGCCGACCTGTGACAATGAGACTGTCACAGGTCGGCTCAGTAGATCGGGAGGTGAGTGAACACATACCGGCGTTCGCTCACCTCTCGATCCTGTCACTGTCCTCTGCCGTGACAGGGGAGGGGCTGGATTCCCCTCTCCCCGCTCCGATCCACCAGCGCTGGCTGGCGGAACGGACGGGGAGGGGGCGGGTACAGCTGGCTCTGTCTCTAGATAGGCAGAGCCAGCTGTCGCTCACGCAGCTGGGCGGATCTCGCCGTCGATGTCGGGATCCTCTCCGGCTGCGGCGTCTCAGTATACCGCGAGCTGTAGCTCCCTATATACTGAGCTTCGGGTGACGGGAGGACGCTAGTTTGTGTCCTCCCGTTACCCTAAGGAGAACTATGGGGGAAAACACTGATCCTATAGTTCTTCTTTAAAGAGTCTAAGATTAAACCGTTTCTTATCCAGCTCCATGATGTGGGCGCGTGTCTTCTTCACAATCCTTAGATCTGGGGACGTCTCGATACCGTTTCTTCAAGACCAAGTGTAAGTACTTTCCCCTCAGGTACCAATTACCGATACTTTTTCTTAAAGGGACATGTGACATTTTTTTCTACAACAATACAGACTGATGATTTTAGGGCAGTTTCTTTATACTTGTGAAAAACTATAACTTAATCTATGATTATGCAGCAATGGAGGATTGCAACCAGCAATAGAGGACTACAGATCCCATCAATTCATGATTATATAGCAAAGGAGAACGGCAAGCGGCTATAGAGGACTACAAATCTAAGCAATCCATGATTATTCAGCAATTACAAAGGGCTGTGTGCGCTCTCTCCAGGGCTGCATGTGTCTCTCTCCAGGGCTGCATGTGTGTCTCTCCAGTGCTGCATGTGTCTCTCTCCAGGGCTGCATGTGTGTCTCTCCAGTGCTGCATGTGTCTCTCTCCAGTGCTGCATGTGTGTCTCTCCAGGGCTGCATGTGTGTCTCTCCAGGGCTGCATGTGTGTCTCTCCAGTGCTGCATGTGTGTCTCTCCAGGGCTGCATGTGTGTCTCTCCAGGGCTGCATGTGTGTCTCCCCAGGGCTGTACAGGTGGGTGCTGGGCTCTCCAGGGTTCTGCTGATGGGTGCTGGGCTCTCATACATGTTCTTCATATCGGAGGTCCCGATGATCATGGTGGACACACACACACACATATATATATATAGATTGATCTATATCCCGGCCGGGTCACTATCTGCAAGGAGTTTACATGTCCTCCCCGTGCTTGCATGCGTTTCCTCTGGGCACTCCGGTTTCCTCCCACACTCCATAGACATGCTGGAAGGTTAATTGGCTCCTCTCTAAATTGGCCCTGTATACGAGATAGGGACCTTAGATTGTAAACTCCTTGAGGGTAGGGACTGATGTGAATGTGCAACTATGTAAAATGCAACTGTGTAAATTGTCGGCGCTCTGCAAATACCTGTAATAAATAAAATTTAAAATTCTATACAATGTATCAATGTTCTTCTCATACATGTTCCTCATATTGAGGTCCTGATGATCATGGTGGACACACACACACACACACACACACTGATCATACATACATACTCATTCTCATACATGTTCCTCATATCGGAGGTCCCGATGATCATGGTGGACACACACAGAGGACAGAAATGACGTTCAGTTCCAGGAATCGTTCGTCGCATTGCACCTGAAGACTCATTTCCCCAGACACAGGCGCCCGCCGCAGCTTCCTCCCCCCTCTGCTAATTCTCTGTCAGATTGTAGAACTTCCACCACAAAGAGAACAATTGGGAAACCACATTGAAGACTCTCAGAAGAAATGAGCAGAGGGAAGCGGGAATTAACAAATGTCTGTGCGACAACACCGCCGAAAACTTCCCGCTGTGTCACAGAGCAGACCCGGGGAAAGAGAACGCTGAGTCCCCGACCCAGACCAAGAAAACCGAGCACAGGACCGGACTTTAGAGTCACTGACTTAAATCCGAACTCCGTCCTTCCCTTTAGCTTAGGGTGTCTGGGTGCCACTTGTCTGGGATAGTCCCGTTTTTGAGTCTTGTGTCGAAGTCCCCAGCAAGTGCCGGACCTCACCCAGCCACCTGAGAGCGTGCATAGCCCACCTGAGACCCACACAGCCACCTGAGGGCCTGCATAGCCCACCTGACACCCCATACAGCCACCTGAGAGCCTGCATAGCCCACCTGAGACCCCACACAGCCACCTGAGAGCCTGCATAGCCCACCTGAGACCCCACACAGCCACCTGAGACCCCACACAGCCACCTGAGAGCCTGCATAGCCCACCTGAGACCTCACACAGCCACCTGAGAGTCAGCATAACCCAACTGAGAGCACCCATAGCCTACCTGAGAGCCTGCATAGCCCATCTGAGACCCCACACAGCCGCCTGCATAGCCCACCTGAGAGTCCGCATAACCCAACTGAGAGTCCGCATAACCCAACTGAGAGCCCCCATAGCCCACCTGAGAGCCCCCTTAGCCCACCTGAGAGCCCCCATAGCCCACCTGAGGCACGCATAGCCCACCTGGGAGACCGCATAGCCCACCTGAGAGCCCGCATAGCCCACCTGAGAGCACGCATAGCCTACCTGAGAGCCCGCATAGCCCACTTGAGAGCACGCATAGCCCACCTGAGAGCCCGCGCAGACCAGCTGGGGCCCTGGGGACATCAGGGCGCCACCCCGGAAATACAGAGTATGTAACTTCATATTATTTTATATTGCTGTGTAATGTATTGCTGGGATTTGTAGTCCTCTATGAACAGTCTCATTACTGCAGCACCCGGGGGACACTGAGCATGGGATTCCCACCATTAGATGACCAATAGATGGAGCCAAGGGGAATAGGAATTTCCTGTCTGCCAGCACCGCCTTCCTGCCACTAGATGGAGCTGAGGAGCTCAGGAATTTTGTATGCTCCACGGCTCCACCTACCTAGTGGTGGCGACATTTCCATGTGAACGGCGTTTCCCCGACGCATGGCTGGGAGAATGGCA
>NW_017308456.1:151516-157528 GCF_000935625.1 Nanorana parkeri | reverse complement strand
TGGGGTCTCCCCCCCCGCCCCCCCCCCCCCAGGGGACTTCTCTACTTTCTTTCTTTTATTGTGAAGCTTTACTCTTCCTAAAAAACTTTCAATACGTTTTTCCGGGATCAGAGGTCGCCTTTTCATTTTTCAATTGTAAAATGTGCGCTGCCCCTTTAAATCCCGCCAGGTAGATTGGCAAACAGGACTTCCTGTCCGCCAGAGAACCTCCGAGCGACGCGGCCAGCGGAGGAAGAGCCGCTGGTAATCAGCACACAACCTTGATAGACACAACAGGATGTGGCCTGTAACGTGGACATGGCGACATAAATGGCAACACAGTACGGCAGCAACACACGGCCGCAACCGTCTGGGGTCTATTTATACTGGGGGCGGGGCTTAGGTTGCGCTCTTCCTTTGTATGCTGTCTTAAAAGTCGACCTGCATCAGATAGATAAAAAATAATGTAAGATCAGTAACGTGTCAGTGTAACCCCTCCAGGTATTTATTACCTCTCACGGAGACGGCAGGGCTCCCCCTGACAATGCCTTCGCCTGCTTTTCTCTCCAGAAGGACGGCTCCATCTTTGTTCAGGCATCACCCAGAGTCACCCTCTACTTCCTGGACTGAGATGACCCAACACTCATGTAAATCCTGGTGCCCGTGCAGTTCAGAAAATGTCTGACACAGATTAACCCCTGCTGCAGCCCACCTTGTTACTTGCTACAATGTTGCAGACTGAGCACTGGGGGGAGGGGAGACTGAGGAAATGCTTCCTCCTGCCTGCAGCAGACTGATGACATCATATAAGCATAGCAAGTGTTGGTTTCTGGCACTGGCTGGTACACATACTGGCTGGCACTGGTAATTTATGGCACAAGTGCTGGCACCGGTAATTTATGGTAATGGCTGGCACACATACTGGCTGGAACTGGTAATTTCTGGCACTGGTCAGGGCCGTCTTTAACGCAGGGCAAAAGGGGCGGTTGCCCCGGGCCCAGTCATTGCTGTGGGGCCCAAAGCAGCTGCCTCTTGAGCCTGCTAAAGATACACACGCAGCACCGTTCTGTTCACTATGCAATCGGCATTGCATAGTGTTGCTCCGCCCCTGCTGTACGCCGAGTAGCGTGACCGCATGATGACTCACGCGGGGTCATGTCTCCCTCTGATGTCTCCTCCTATCTGCTCTGCAGGAGGAGGATGTTGCAAGAGGCTGGGGCGTGATGCGGGCATGGCGTGACTGTTAGGGACGTGGGGAGCCCGAGAAAATGTTTGCCCAGGGTCCAATCAATATTAAAGATGGCCCTGGCACTGGTACAGGCATGCACATTTGACAGTTGCTGGAAGTGCTCTCTGGCTGGCGATGTGCAGACAGGAAGTGGCATCTGGAGCTGTTCTGTCCTCTCTATGATGCTCCTGAGAGCGACCCGTTCTCTCACCAATGTCTGTAGAAGCGTCTGCATGCCGAGGAGCCTCATCCTATACACCGGGGGCCATGATGGGGATTGGAACACCTGAATCACATGATATGGAGGGGGAGGGGCCCAATACTTACGGCAATATAGTGTATATCGGGTGCATGGTCAGTCCATACTCACGCACGCTCAGTATGTCTATTGCTCAGCCTCTCTCGCTCACACACACCTCCCCGTGATAATTCTGTGCATACATATGAACACACACACACCCAGAAACGGCCATTTCCTGCTCTTGTGATAACACTCCTTACAGAGATCTACTTCTATAGAAAGGGGAGGTCAGCGGGTACAATTCTGGAGAATTCTGGATATTTGGGACAGCCTACGTTTCAGGAGTTCTGCACTGATAAAAGAACATCCGGTGTGTGATCCATACCACGTAACCACTTCCTTACATTCACGTCTCCAGTGAGCTCATCGGCCGGTGAACGCAGGCTGTGACATTCACATATGTAATGGTATTAATGGTTGCACCAGGAAAGCGCCCCCTGCACCTGAACCGCTGACCCGTTATAGAATGGACCCCAAGAATCTATGCCGTGTACACAGAGCCGGTGCTAGGATTCGTGCCTACACAGGATAGGTGCATTTTTGCGCCCCCCCGACCCCCTGTATTTTGTACTTGTACTTGTCAAAATTCCCCGATGTTTGCGCTATGTTTTTTTTTTTCACTTACCTTCGGCGCGGGAGGGCAGCGGCGAGTCAGCGCTGGTCCGGTGGGAGGAGCTCCAGGTGGGGGTCCTAATTTAGCTGGCCGGTGACTGCCTGAGGTGCCGCGCGTCTCGGGATCCTCAGGCAGAATTAGGACCCCACCTGGAGCTCCTCCCACTGGACCAGCGCTGAATCGCCGCTGCTCTCCCGCGCCGAAGGTAAGTGGGGAAAAAAAAAAACATAGCGCAAACATCGGGGAATTTTGACAAGTACGCGCAGGCCCTTGTTCTTCTCTGGTAGAAGGGGGACCCGGTGGGGGGGGTTCCTGCTGCTGTAGACCCTCCAGAGACACCTCTGCAGACCCTCGTTGTGAAGAGCCTGGCTCCATGACTCACTCCATGGCGGAGTCTATTATATCACGTATGTTCCCCTTTTATACCGTGTGGTGGGAGAAGCGCTCCGCCATGTGTCACGATTCATGTGATGAGTTACTGGCGCTATATTCGAGTATGTGTGCCAAGCAGCCAGTCCCAGGGTAGGGAGTTTCTACAAACACAACAATGTATGCCCAGACCAGAGGCGGGTTTACTCATCACACATCCTGGCGATGCGTTCTGGGTATCAGAGCTGCCGGGTGATTGTCATGCGTTCCCTTCAAATTTGCTTTGTGCGTTAATAAAGCTGAACTGCGCACAGAGGACATACACGGAGGGGCTGTTGTACCTGCGATCACACACGCCTGTGCACCCTGTCCTGCAATGCACACAGCAATGCCCCTGCAGCACAGCAGACCCGATTTTTTCCTCAGCTGCAGTTCGGTAACACTTGCAGGTCTTGCCCCGCCCCCAGCTGGTGACCGGACGGTGAAAGAAGCAGCAGCAGACTGATGAGCTCATCTCGCCGTCGCTCTGCTCTCTCCCCTCCAATCAGCGTGCTGCTTGGGCTGCAACACAAATGATTCGCTGCTGCTGCTGAGCTCCGCTGTGCAGAGACTGATACCAAGTCTCTGCACAGAGTCGCTGCTTGCATTTGGGGAAAAATAATACATGTTATACTATAGTGTTGGGTATCGTTTTACTCGTTGTAACCTCATCTTTTATATTTCATTAAAAAAATTGGCATTTTGTTTTGTTTTGGGGCATTTCATAAAATTTTTCACTAAATATTGGGGTTTAATAAGGAGTTGCGCTAATATTGCGCAACATAAAAATTTGCAACTACCACCATTTTATTCTATAGGGTCTTGGCATTCAGAAAATATATAATGTTGGGGGGTTTTACGTCATTTTCAAGCCTAAAATGTGGAATATAACATGGGTGCAAAAAATGAGAAAAAGGCCTCAGTCATGAAGGGGTTAATGAATACAGAGCTGCAGTAATGTGTGTGTTCTATCTGCCTGGAGTTCAGCATTTAACATTCCTGCATATTTATTCCAAATGTAATCATAAAATGGAGAGGAATTGCTATAGTCATAATTGTCTGGGGATTTTTGTTACGTTTTGAAGCAGTTCAATAGATTTGGGCAATTTAATAAAAACCGTTCAGGGAATATCTGTAAAACATTTCCCCGCGTTTTATCTCATTACAAATGCTGCCAGTACAAAAAAAAAAAATGTTTGATGTTGACGGATTTGAATGATTGTTGTACTCACCGTAAAATCCTTTCCCTTTAATTTAAAGGGACACAGGAAGCTTTAAAAGCAGAACTATGAGGGGGGAGGGGGGGGGGAGAGTGCTTTTCACTCTCAAGAGGTGCAGACACAACCCCCCCCCCCCCCCCCCCCCTACTACCAGCATGCCTCAGTTTTGTAGCCAAGCGGTACCAAGGGCATGAACATAAACACAGAAGTGGGACCCGTGGCCCTCAATGGACACCAGGAAAGGGATTTTACCTTGAGCAGATTTCTTTCTCTTCCATTGAGGGACACAGGAAGCCTTTAACCTTCGAGTTGTCCAAAAGCAGTTTAACTGAGGGATGGGCAGCACAGCAATCCATCGCTAAAACAACGACTGGGGTCTGCCTGCAGCCCCCGCAAGAGATGACTGAAGGGACCTCATCCCCGAAGCTGGCATCAGATGAGGCCAAATACATCAACCTGGTAGAACTTCGGGAACATGTGACCAGAAGAGCAGACGGCAGCCCTACAAAGCTGCAAAACCGTTTCTTGATTCCAAGAAGCCGATCTAGTAGAGGGCACCGTGCCAGGAAAGGGTGGAATTTCCGGAAGGCCATAAGCCGCAGTTGTCTGCTGGAGCCGCCGAGAGATGGTGGAACAAAACCGCGCCCAGACACTAGAGGGAAAATGTCCTTTTTCGGTGAACTGGGGCCGTACGGATGGACGGAAGAACAATATCCGGGTTAACTCGGTGGACCGGAGAAACTTCCAGGATTTCGATTATCCAGAAGGAACCGACCCAGCAGCTGTTGATAGTTGAACATCTTCCAAACGATCGGACAACAGTAGAGCTGAAGAAAACACGTCCACTCTCGTGAGGACACTAGCCAAAAACCGAGGCACGGTGGTCGTGGGCGGGGTTTTTCCTGTGCTGCCCAATTGCTGTTTTTTGTTGGTGGTTGTGGGCGGGGTTATCCTGTGCAGCCCAACTGCTTATTTTTGTTGCCAGTGCCCATTTCTGCTGTAGGCGGCAGTATAACCTGACAGACTAAGAATTCCTGTGTCCCTCAATGGATGATAAAGGGAACGTGTTGGCAAAAAAAAAAAGTCTTATCGCAGTACAGCTGTAGAAAAGTCCATCTTTATAGAACACTATAAAAAAAAAAAAAAACTGAGGCTGTCTGGAAGTTGGAGGGATCATTCTGGACTGGCCCGGAGGCTTTTGGTTTGCGTGCCCAATCCTCCTGTACGACAGCATAACATAAAGGTTTAGGACTTCCTGTGTCCTTCAATGGGCGAGAAAGAAGAACCTGTTAATCGGCCATAAAGCCAGTGAGCTAACAACTTCCTGTTTTGAGTCCCCCCCCTGGACTACAGAGCACCTCTCCCTCTCCTATCTGCATCGTCGTAACAAAAGGGGAAGATGTTCTGTAATCTAGCAGGGAAGATCTGGAAAGAGACGACAACGCAGGTTAGGATTTCAGTGCAGCAGAGGCATCGTGTTGTCAGCTGTAAAACGAAGTTAGGAGCTCACTGGATTTCTGGTGCATCAATGTTTTTTTTTGTACTTGCAGCATCTGTAAAAGGGATAAGAATGTGTAAATCTGCGTGTTTAGAGGGAAATGTACTGAATATGGTACTTTATTGTTGTGATAACCCGGCTGGTATACCGGTACTGGGAAGAAAACGCTATCGGTTTCATATAAACAGCGGGCTTTTCATCACCAAATGCCCCTCCCCCACAGAGCAGAAATCAAACACCAACACACAGGATGTTGTATACGTAATAAACTCGTGTTTCTACAAGAAACAAAGCAGTTAATATACAGAATATACAACTCTTTTTTTTTTTTCTTCTTTCAGGCCCGACACCCCCCCAACCCCCCCTTACCCTTCCGAGACCTGACCGACCTGCCGTAACGAGCCCTCCGGTCCCCGCCCTACGTACAAAGCCGAGCCGGAGACCACTTCCCATCCCCAGCAAAAAAAAAGTCATTTGATAACAAAGCCAAAAAAAGCTGAACAGGAACCAAAATCTAGACGTGGAGTCACCGGTCACATACATGTGTCTGCATTGGTGACGTGTGAGAAGAATGCGTGTACAGCTGGGTTCGGAAACATGCTAAAAACAAAAAAAGAACATTTTTTTTGGCAGTGTTAAAAAACGCATTTCGCCTGATTTCCGGGTAAGGCGCAGATCGCAGAGAGCCGCTGGAGTAAAAAAATTAAAATGGAAAAAACGCAGAGTTGATGGCGGTGCCTGAAGGTCCTGACGGGTAAAATGTTC
>NW_017308456.1:150841-151462 GCF_000935625.1 Nanorana parkeri | reverse complement strand
CAAAGCGTAGTGTGCTCGTATTTACAAGGAGTTGAGGGGCCACATCAATACAAAGATGAAGAAAAAAAAAAGACAGCCGCAGAAATCGGTTCTTTTAAAGCTCCGCCCACGAGGATCAAAACCGAGGGACGTCCCCTCCTCAGACCATACAAGGAGAGGGGATTTTTTGTGCGTTACACAGTCTTTGCTATGGCCACAGAGAACTAAGAGAAGGTATAGAGGGGTCACACCATCACGGGTCTTGATACTTGAGGAGACAGAGGTCACGCCATCACTTTCAAAGAAAGCCTGAAAAAAAAATAAAAATAGATATATACACATGGGAGGGTCCACATCTCTTGGCTGCTGCCCTGTATAAATAACATACTCCCATAAAGGAATTAAAAAGAACAGATGACTGAATGATATAGAAAAATAGGGCCAATTAAAATGGCGAGCAAATAAAAAAATTAACATATATTTATATACAGATAAGTATTCCGCGTTGGGAGCGAACGAACTAAGCAGAACAGACCGTCACCGTACAGATCTGCTCAACATTGTAAGGTTTTTGGGCGACTCGGCGCCGTGTTAAAGTGCCACGCGTAGGCCAGGCTGCTAGATTGTTCAGGTCCAAAGAAA
>NW_017308456.1:125694-150829 GCF_000935625.1 Nanorana parkeri | reverse complement strand
AAAAAAGTTCTATACACCCACAAAAAATACCAGGAGCCCCAGCGGCGCCCCCCCCCCTCCCCCGACCAAATGCCGAGCCGTCTATGTACTGGGAAAGGAAAGCTGAAGTAACAAGCGCGGCCGCTTCTAAAACCCGGTGTCGGAAAGCGAAGCCTTCCGCCTATTGTGACCTCCAGAGTTCGTGGCTTTGGCCGCGGTAAGGAGTTTATGTGGAGCCCCGTGACCGGAACCCGCAACCGGAACCTGCGACCGGGCTGGCAGTTAATTTAAAGTCCCTCGGCAGTTTTCCGTCCCACATAAACAGGGAATCTTGCTTTCTTCGATGGGGAACTTGTAGTCGTACGTGATCTCCTCGTTGACGTTGATCGCTTGCTTGGAGTAGATGACGATCTTCTTTTGGGACTCGATGGTGATGACTTTGGCGTAACAATTAGGCTGGGGGAGGGGGGAAAAAAAACAAATATTGGTTTTACAATGAAAGCAAAACAATGCAAAGTAAGGCCTTGTTCACACCAGGCGCGGAGCAGATCCAGAGCAGAGCAGGTGCAGACCGGATCAAAACTGCGTCCAATGTATTCCTACGGTATTTTGAGCTCCGGTTCACATCGCAGCGTGCGGATCCAGAGCAGGTAAAAAAAATGCAGCAGGTCCTATTTTACATGCTCTGGATCTGCAAACGCATCAAAAACGCATGCAAATGCCTGGAACGCACTGAAAGCCCATGTTAAACTAAAAAATGTTTTAAAAAACGCATCAAAAAGACTAGCGTGCGTGTGCAGAAACCTGACCGGATCTGCATTTGGTGTGAACAAGGCCTAAAAGCTTTCTTTATAAATTAATATAAAACATATCACAAATGCTTAATTATTATTATTACATAGTATTCATATAGCGCCAACAGTGTGCGCAGCGCTTTACAATATAAGGAAGACGTTACAGTCACAATACAATTCCATACAAGATGGTAAGGAGGGCCCTGCCCCTGAGGGCTTACAATCTAAAAGCTTCATCTACACAATTGTATGTAGCTCCTGTGTGACCAGTTTGGTGGAGTACCTCCAGAGTCCTGACCTCAACCCTACTGACCACCTTGGGGATGAACTGGTAAGCCGATTTCAACCCAGGTCTTTACCAACATCAGTACCTGACCCCGCAGACATACTCCAAAGCCTAATCCTCCCGTCCCATCGCACTCCTAACCGGATAAAGCCCAAATTCAACTGGGTGGGTGCGGTGGTGACAACGGATGCCTCCGTGAAAATGCAGATAGATGAAGTAGTCACTCGCACTCCATAAGTATTAAAGTCAGGCAAGTAGAGAGTCTCCGTTTGCCTGAGGAAGGGGCCGCGCGGTCCCGAAACGTCGCTAAGGAGATGTGTGTCATCACAGTCAATAAACAGCATTGACTTTAATACTTATGGAGCGCGAGTGACTACTTTCATCTATGCTCCAAAGCCTGGCGGAAAGCCTTTCAACAACGGGTGACGCAATGGGGGGAGGATTTCAGGGATGATTTGATAACATCGGTCAGTTATCCATTACACATGTGCGTATGCAAAAGTTACAGCGCACACAACGCCAGACAGGCAACGGAAACTCCGTACTAAGAGACATCTCAGGTCCACGTCAGTTATGCTTAATCCTCCATTCTAGTCTCAATCTGGCTTTGGAATCCTCCGTTGTGTGGTGAGCTGAGGATCAGCATTAAGATTATATAAATGTTCACATTCTTATCTCTTGAACTTAAACCTATTTTTCCTCGCTCATCACCCCTTCCCTAAAGAGAATCCGTTATATCTAAATCGTAAATCTGGCCTTCCCTTCAGTATTGCACGTTGTACCGGCTCCTCTCCCTCTGATGTCACTGCACACTGGGAGCTCCTCACAATGAACATTGAAAGATGCAGCAAGTCAGATAGAGCTCCGCCCCATTTCCTGGCTGGAGGACGTCCAGCATCGTCTAGCGCCTTGGTTCTCAACTGGTGGGTCGTGACCCAAAAGTGTTCAGAGCGTCGCCACATGCCTTCCACTTTTCTAGATGAGGTTCCTCCTCCTTCCCCTAGCGCAGCGCTGTCAGATCTCATGCCAAGCGGCCATTCAAAATATGCCGCCCGGCACCGAGTGTCAGCTTGAGGTGGGGTGGGCTTATGGCTGTGAGGGAGCTCCATCCATACGTGCATTGCTTACAGCTCTCTCCTGTAAAAGGTACCTGGACCGGAGTGACGTCACATTCTGGCTCCCAGCACCAGTACAGGGTGCGCAAGGGAGCTGTACAAGCAATGCACGAATGGATGGAGCTCCGGCACAGCACAGCAGCCCACACTGGCCCCCAAGCTTAAGATCCACTCCAGTTCTCGTAAGGTAGGGAGTCTGGGTAGACCTTATATGTGTCTGTGAGATTGTGTCTGTGTATGTATGCCCGTTCACACTAGTACAGTGAGCTAACTGTGCCACGCAATTGCACCTACCGGGCATTCTGGTGTGGGAGGTGCGTTGCCATTCATTTGAATGGTACACCGAAAGCACCTCCCACCCACAGTTCGATCGCCCCCGCACAGGAACGTGCTGTATCCTAATGCTGTGCGTCCCATAGCGGCGCGACTTGCGTCGTGCTTTTATGACCGAGGACAAATGTAGGTCCTGAGGTTACACAGGTTGAGAACCACTGGTCTAGCGCTGTCCTCCCCGGTCTGACTGGCCCTGGCCCCGCCCCTTTCTTCCTGTCCCTTAACTTCCTGTCGTGGAGGCACAACAGGAATTGAGAGAAAATCTCTGCAAATTCCCATCCAAAACCTTTATCCCCAAGACAGTTAACCTTGACTGAGTGTAAATTTCTGGACTTGCCATTACATTGCATCTTGCCGACAGTGGTCACCCGGACATAGAGAGACACTGACTGCAATAAAATCTTTATAGGGGTTCTAAAGCTTCCAGTTTTTAAGGTGAAGAGGACATTGCTGAGCTTAAAAGTCCTTTCGTCATATATATATCTAAAACAACAACAAGCCCCCAAGACTCTTACCGAGCAGCAGTGGTTTATGAATCTGGCCAGGTTGCCACATTTGGTGGCGTCTATGATGGTGTCCTGGTCCACACGGAACAAGTAGCTGCTTCCGATCCCTTGCTGAGCGTACCTCTTCTCCCGCATGTCCGCCACCACCTGAAAAAACACAGAAAGATTTTATAATCAGCAACAATGGAAGACCGTGCCAACCTCGTCCTTTCCCAGGCCGGGTCCCCTTCACTCATCAATAGCCGGGACTTGTGCACTGGCTGGCGCAGCAGAGCCAAGCCAACCTAGAATGGAGGTTCAACCGTCTCCCATATGACACCCAAAGTGCATTTCCACCTTTGCAGCCGCATTATATATATCCTCATTATATGTTTGTCATGTGTTCTCAACCACACAGCATACGTAACCTTCGCCTTTCTAGGAGCAGGATTATACAGAGCACTCCACAGGTAACGCCTATTGTTCAGAATAACTGGATGAACTATACACTAGAGAGGCATTCCAATACAAAGGACCCCCAGAGTCGCAGCATCTTTATCCCTTAGTTAGGACAGACAGTGTTCACATCTCTGATAATGAAGATCTGCCAGCACACTACAGACAGGGTGAAGTCTAGTAAACCCGAATCCGCAGCCCCCTCCCCCATTAACAAGGAGAGCCAAGTACGATTTTTACAGGATTTAAGTATATGCTGGGCTAGGATGGTAATGGATTGAAGTATATACTGGTCAGTGATGGCAATGGACTGGAGTATATACTGGACAACAATGGCAATGGACTGGTATATATACTGGGCAATGATGGCAATGGACTGGAGTATATACTGGACAACAATGGCAATGGACTGGTATATATACTGGGCAATGATGACAATGGACTAGAGTATATACTGGGCAACGATGACAATGGACTAGAGTATATACTGGGCAACGCTGACAAATGGACTGGTATATATACTGGGCAATGATGACAATGGACTAGAGTATATACTGGGCAACGATGACAATGGACTAGAGTATATACTGGGCAACGATGACAATGGACTAGAGTATATACTGGGCAATGATAACAATGGACTAGAGTATATACTGGGCAACGATGGCAATGGACTGGAGTATTCATTCCCACAGCTACCACAGCTACCTCATGTATCATTTCCCCCTCCTCTTTTAGATTGTAAGCCCTCAGGGGCAGGGCCCTCCTTACCATCTTGTCTTGAATTGTATTGTGATTGTAATGTCTTCCTTATATTGTAAAGCGCTGCGCAAACTGTTGGCGCTATATAAATCCTGTATAATAATAATAATATACTTTGCAATGATGACAATTAATTGGAGTATATACTGGGCAACGATGGCAATGGACTGGAGTATATACTGGGCAACGATGACAATGGACTGGAGTAAATACTGGGCAACAATGGCAATGGATTGAAGTATATACTGGGCAACAATGGCAATCGACTGGAGTATATACTGGCAACAATGGCAATGGACTGGAGTATATACTGGCAACAATGGCAATGGACTGGAGTATATACTGGGCTTTGATGGCAATGGACTGGAGTATATACTGGACAACGATGGCAATGGACTGAAGTATATACTGGCAACAATGGCAATGGACTGGAGTATATACTGGCAACAATGGCAATGGATTGACATATATACTGGGCAATGATGACAATGGACTGGAGTATATACTGAACATTGATGGCAATGGATTGGAGTATATACTGGGCAACAATGGCAATGGACTGGAGTATATACTGGCAACAATGGCAATGGACTGGAGTATATACTGGCAACAATGGCAATGGACTGGAGTATATACTGGGCTTTGATGGCAATGGACTGGAGTATATACTGGACAACGATGTCAATGGACTGAAGTATATACTGGACAACGATGGCAATGGACTGGAGTATATACTGGATAGAGTCGCCAGGCTGTTAGTTGTACCACAACCGCTCTAATTTTTTTTTGGGTAAAATATAAATTGAATACATAGTGCCAGCTTGTCCTAACAGGAAGATAGGGGGGGAGGGTCTAGACAATCGTGAGCAGCCAGAGTGGACCATGCCGGTCCATAGAGTTTCCCCAGGAGGAGTCCGGCGTTTTTGCGAAAGGCCTTACTGACTTGCATCCGGCCATGACTCATCGAGGACAGGGTCTCCGATATCCCTCGGCACCTTTATAATGGAAGTCTTTATTTTAAGTTAAAAAAAAAATCTAAATTAGGAAAACAAAAAGAGACAATTTTCTATGACCCTTCCAGTTCTTCTGACGTAAATGGCACGCACTGAGGAAATGCCTCCACATGTATGTGTCAGACTATCCTGAGGATTCAGATATCCGCACTGATAGGAAGTACGTCGCATGCCAAGGAATACACTAATCCCCTTTTTATTGAAGTTAAACTCCAGCCAGGAGGAATACAATCTGATCCCGACGGTATTTGCTCACCTTGTGCTAAAACAATCTTCCCAAACAGGTCCCTACAGACACATTTCTATCATCTCTTGTGTTGTGTGATCAGGTGCTATTCTCGTCACAATGGAGAACTGTTTCCTGGCCACATTTCCTCTTCTATGTAGTATTGAGCACGGGGTGTGTGTTTTTAAATTGTGCATGGGGAAAGGGTGCTAAGGATCAAAAGCGGGCCGTATCCCGGAGTTTAGCTTTAAACCGATCCTGTAGCTGTAAAAAAATAAAAACCAAAAAGCTCCAATAAAAGGTTATCCTGTCCTGGCTTCCGTTCTTTGCCAAGAAAAGCTGCCCCAAGAATGTTATCTTACACATACCGGTATCCCCCACCGCATGCTGTGGTTTCTCCCGCTGACTTCTACGTCAATAGCAAGACACAGTGGCCAGCGGGAGGAACCACAGAACAAGCAGGGGGGAGGGACACAGGCATGAAAAGCTCCTTCAGACAACTTTGCTCAGAAATAGAGTGAAGATTCTACTACAGGTCAGTATAACCGTTTATTTTACCGGAGCTTTTTGGTCTGGATATCGAGAGGATCTCACCGCTGGACAGCCACTAGGAAGTCACCACGTCATGCAGGCTGTAGAAGGATGGTGCAGGAGGTAAACAAAGGATGAGAGGAGACCCGGGACCTGAGTGTCACATGACCGCAGCTTTAAATAACTGAAAAGGGCTTTTAGATATATTGTTTTTCAACAAGCGATAAATAAGAGGGGTGGATGCAATCCCCCAAAGCCCCACCCCCTGCTCCTCCTCCAATGTAATAGAACACACAGGCAGCTAGAAAGTCTAGCAATGCAAGTTTAAAAGCACAGCCCCTGATCCTCCTCCAGTGTAACAGATCACACAGGAAGCCCAGAAGCTCCGCCCCTGCTCCTCCTCCAATGTAATACTTAACACGGGCAGCCCTATAGCCCCGCTTCCTGCTCCTCCTCCAATGTAATAGATCACACAGGCAATGCTAAAGCCTTCCTATGGAAGCTCAGAAGCCCCACCCCTGCTCCTCCCCTAATGTAATAGATCACGCAGGCAGCGCTAAAGCTTAGCAATGCAAGCCAAGAGGCCCCGCCCCTGCTCATCCCCTAAGGTAATAGATCACGCAGGCAGCGCTAAAGGTTAGCAATGCAAGCCAAGAGGCCCCGCCCCTGCTCATCCCCTAAGGTAATAGATCACGCAGGCAGCGCTAAAGGTTAGCAATGCAAGCCAAGAGGCCCCGCCCCTGCTCATCCCCTAAGGTAATAGATCACGCAGGCAGCGCTAAAGGTTAGCAATGCAAGCCAAGAGGCCCCGCCCCTGCTCATCCCCTAAGGTAATAGATCACGCAGGCAGCGCTAAAGGTTAGCAATGCAAGCCAAGAGGCCCCGCCCCTGCTCATCCCCTAATGTAATAGATCATATGGGCAGGACTAAAGCCTAGCAATGCAAGCCTGGAAGCCCCGCCCCTGATCCTACACAGATTGCGGCTCCTGAGGCTTATTCTATACAGGTGGGGCACAGCAATTGGGATGATATAGTCCTGAAAAAAATAATTAAGTGACAAGTCCCGTGTGCATTTCCTGACCAGAAGTTGGGCAAGCGCTGCTGAGCGACCCGGAGCCAGCGGCTAAGACAATGCTTTCATAAAATGTTTTATTGACGAGTGTTTCACAGGTGGATATCAATGTAATAAAAAGGAGCATTGATTACCAATGTACCATTATTAGTATTGCATAACATGCCAATTCATATTTGTGTATTGCAGCGGTAGGCAACTTCGGCCCTCCAGCTGTTGTGGAACTACAAGTCCCACGATTCAATGCAAGACACAGTTACAGACATGACTCCCGGAGGCAGAGGCTTGTTGGGATTTGTAGTTAAAGCAAAGCCGGAGGGCCAGAGTTGCCCAACCCTGGTGTATTTTTGCTGTGAATTTTGCACATTGGGGGTATTCAGGTTTGGTGTCATTATTACAATTTTGGGATTTGAGGTATGTTCCGGCTTGTTTTGCGTTCAGCTGTTTGTCTGCTGTAAATATAGAGTCTGGGTGACTCTGAGCTGGCAGACGGGAGATTAATGTTATCCTAGCTTGGCGTCGCTGTAGGCGATCGTTACATAAGACTTATATAAGGGGTGTAGTCCGATCGGATTCAGCTCTTGAGAAAACGAAACGTGAACGCTTCTCAAGTAATACCGGGAGGTCCAATTCCTTTTCACGAGGATATAAAGTGTTCCAGGTGAATATGATCTAATATTACCAAATATACATAAAGATCAGTCACCAGAGGTGTGCTCTGACCATGGCAGCGGCGCTACACACAATACAATACGCAGGTAGCCCTATTATTCATTTCATGGCAAATATTTACACAATGCCGAGTGAAGGGAATGTACAGCGGTTCCGGGTAAAGGCGCAGTCCACCTCATGTAAACAAAATAGTGAAAGCATCCACGCTGATCTCATAATCAATGTGTATTTACCACTTTATTGGCATTGAAGCCCGCAGAGCATTGCACCCGGAGTCACAGATACAGCGTACGGGCTCCTTCAATGCTTACCCCTAGCCTCAGGTCTGAATGGAGATATAGACCAGGACTGGAGGAAGTACGGCTGGACTACAAGGGGGTGAGGAAGGCTGGGTCCCCAGTGCGGCTGTGTATAGGCCCCTCTGCCATAGGAGGGAGATGAGACCTGTAGTAATTCCCACCTCAACCTAACCACTGAACCATCGCGTTCTCAAACAATTCATCCCCACACAGCTCCCTCCTCATGTATCTCTGGCCCCTCCTCTTTTAGATTGTAAGCCCTCAGGGGCAGGGCCCTCCTTACCATCTTGTCTTGAATTGTGATTGTAATGTCTTCCTTATATTGTAAAGTGCTGCGCAAACTGTTGGCGCTCTATAAATCCTGATATGTAACAAAAAACCTGCGCTCCTGGAAACACCTAAAACCTATTAGCCCCAAAGCTGCTATGAAAGAGGAGAACCTTGAGTAATAGAACGTTCTATTCTTCACTTCACATTAGAAAATTCTCAACAATTAATGAATATATCTAACACTGATGACATTTTTTTACTTTATGGATTTTTTGTCACCCTTAGGTCTCGTTCACACCTAGGCGTATTGCATATGCGCGTCTGTCCCGCGTTTTTTTACCGCGATTCGCGGTAAAAAAGTTGCGCGACCGTCGCGCGTTTCCGAAGGCTACTTGGCTGTATCCCAATGGAAACGCGCAACAAAAACGGCCCAAAGTAGTACCTGTACCTTTTCAGGCGTGGGCCGTTTTGTAACGCGTTAGGGACGGGCGGAAATACGCCAAGGTGGGAACGAGACCATTGAATACAATGGTATTTATATATTTTTTAGCGTTTTGTAGAGCGTTCGTCGAGCGTAGAACGCGCTACAAAACGCTCAGGTGTGAACGAGGGCTAAGCGCTGTGTTAACTCTATACTATATAAATCCTGTATAATAATAATAATAACTGGGAGCGATCCCGTCTGGGAACAGTAACAAATGTCAGCAACACCCCCAATACGGATATTCACGTCAGCGCAAATCCATGTTATTGATAAATGTCAATAGACAAGCGCTTTGGGGGCTGCGAGGGGTCCCCTTCATCAGGCTCAATAATGACGAGTCGTTAGGATGCAAACGCAGTCATTGCAAGCACCCGTTACCTTTGGAATATTTGGTAAGGAGTGCGGCAAGGTACATAGATTAACCCGTGTGGACACGCACACGCACACACACACACACACACACACACGTAAGAGGGGTTTAGGTTTGGTGGTCTATATCCGAGCATGCTTTATATAAACACCCTCAATATATAGGTGTAATGTGGTGTGAAACATCTTCGCACCACATTACACCCATATTTAGGGTGCAATAACTTAAAGTGGACCTTTACCCCCTTTCACTAAAGATCACATCAGCATTCAGCTCTGCACGCCGATATGAAATCATCCGACATTCATGAGCTGAACAAACATGTTTTTCTTTTACTTACAATTATCGTTTTTCACTTCCTGCTCCTCTTGGGCATTAGTGATGTAATGTCCCCAAGCGATGCATCCTGGGAAGGTTACATCAGCAGAGCATTGCTGGGAAATCTCATCTGAAATCTCAGGGAAAGGCATCTTCCTCCCCTGAGATGATGTGCATGGTCACATGTCCTAGTCACATGTGCCAGAGTTCCGGGAAGTAAAGGGAGATGGATTCATCTGCCCTTAGTAAAAATTAGGGATGCACCGATACCGGTATTTCGGTATAGAGCACCGATATTTTTTTTCGGTACTCGCAGATGCCGAATACCGAAAGTCCCATTCAGGAAGCCAGGCGGCGTGTAATGACTCGCTACCCAGCTTTCCGATTAGCAAGGAAGCCGCCCCCCAAGCTTCTCCTCACTATGTGACGAGAAAGCATGGAGTCGGCCTTTTGGCCAATCAGGAAGCCGGGCACCATGTAATGACGCGGTGCCCGGCTTTCTGATTGGCTGGGGAGCCGGCTCTATGCTCCCTCGTCATGAGGCGACAAGGGAGCATGAAGCCGGCTTCCCGGCCAATCAGAAAGCCGGGCACCGCGTCATTACATGGTGCCCGGCTTCCTGATTGGTAAGCTTCCCGACCAATAAGGAAGCCGGCCAGCGCGTCATTACACGCTGCCCGGCTTCCTGATTGGCCGGGAAGCCTGCTCCGTGCTCTCTCGTCACATGTGCTTAAATGTTCCTCCTTAAGCTGGGTACACACTGAGCTCATTTCTGCCAGTTCATGATGAAATGGCAGATGAACCAGTATGTCTAAGTCCTGGTCATCATTCAGCCTGTAGAGTGAGGACATCTTGTGGCGGGGAAGGACTGTGAGGGGCAGCTCCGGATAGAAATGCTCAGAATGGAGATCTCCCATTAAAAAAACACTTTGAAAGGTGGATCCGGAACCTTCGTAAGAGGCCTATAAGTTTTTGTATGCAGCTGTGACAATGGATGCGGCATCGCCAGCTAGTGTCTGAACAAAGACTCACCTGACGGATGTTTTGCCCAACGTACTCAATCACCATCTCGTCGGCGGCGATGGGCTCCATGGCGAAGAGACCCCACTCGTGAATGCGGCTGCGGCCAAATCGGAGCTTCTTCTTACGGAACTGTGAAAGCAAAAAATAGCATCAGGATTGCAGTTTATATATGAGCGATAGGATCCAGCCAGAGCAGTCACATGACCATTTAGAAAAATAAAAAACTGTTTAATTGCCTTTTTTTTTTTAACATTGTCAGCAAAACAGCACGCTTAGCTCTCATTCACACAGCGAAGTGTCGGCCCATGCAGCTCCGTGTGGCGTGCACGGCCGTATCGGGTTGTTCACGGGGAGGACAGGTGCTGCGTGCGATTGTACGCGGCAGCCTGTTCTTCTCTATGGGAGGATGCCGCCGTAAGCTCACCCGAGCTGCACATCCGTGCGGGTGTCCGTACTCATAAGCAGGCAGGATGCGCAGCTCGGGTAAGCGTACGACCGCATCCTCCCATAGAGAAGAACAGGCTGCTGCGTACAATCGCACGCAGCACCTGTCCTGTGCTGTGTGAATGAGGCCTTAAGTGTTGGTTATGCATTGCCAAGATGGCTCAGGGTTACGAATACTTTCATCTTTTTTTGTAAAGCTACAATCATACCGTAGTGTTAGCTGACAAGGCGCCAGTGGCTTAATGGAGGAGATTTTTGTGGGCTGGCTGGCACCAGGACAGCTCTGTGATGTTACAATACAAAGCTATTCCGCAACCTCTCCCATATTACAATTAAATGTCGCCCCCTAGTGTTCAGAACAAATATTACAACCATGGCTTACCTTCAGTTGGTTGAGCTTCAACAAGTCGCTGTCCAATATTGAGAAAGAGCCGATGGCATTGAGAAGGCGCCTCTGCTCCGAGCGGCGCTCAGACAGAACCCTGTTTGTACCCTGGGTAAAAAACAAACAAAAAAAAAAAACACATGAAATAAGACTTTGGCCATAAAGAAAAACTTGGATAAACTTCCAATGCGGAGAACTTCCTCTCCCACCGCAGATGCGCCACCCGGATAAATTGCCAGGAGCCGCTCTGTGCCTCTGAAGTGCAGATGGTGGTTTCTGTGTGAATTAAGTCTGCAAAGAGTGCTTTCGGGCTTCATTCATGAATACAGTGTAACATCATTATTGTTACAAAGTATTTTGATTCATTTGTATCTCTTTTAGCTCTCCCCCACTTTAATTCCCCTCACATTGTAGAGATTTCCTTTCACTTCCTGGGACAGGAAGCCAAGGGAAATCTCCCACGGAAAACAGATGGCAAAAAAACACCCCACATCAACAGGCATTTTAACCATTCCCTTATACTACAGTGAGAGATGTCTGTGAAGGTTCTCATTCATCCGGGTCACGGTACATCTGTAAAAAATAAATCAAAAGCAACTGGACTCGCCGTATTTTTATTGAATACGTTTCACTGGTCATCCGACCAGCTTTCAGCATTCTGCATAGAGAAAGCTAGTCAGATGACCAGCAACACGTCTTCAATAAAAAGACAGCAGTTGCTTTGATTTATTTTGTTTACAGATATACAGTGAATGAGTACATCGTATACCACAAACATCACATGCCAGTACAAGGCTTTTGTCTTCCTTTATAAGTAAACCAGTGCCAGGACCCACAAATTGGTCACTACATTCCAAAACTCTTTCGGTACAAGATGTGGAACGTGACAGCTGCAGTGTCCCACGCCGGCTCTTTACTTTACTCTCCCTGCACCTCTCCTGTAGGACTATCCGCCTGCATTGTAAATCATTGTGTGTGAAATAGTTCATATTCTCAATCAGCATCATACATATGCTGATTGAAAATATGTTCTATAGCATGTTTTAAATCCTTGGTTCTCAGCTGGTGGTTTATGACGCCATGTTCAGGGGTCCCCCCGTGTGCCTTCCATTTTTCTAGGTGAGGTTCCTCTGCCTCCCCCTAGCGCAGTTCGTCAGTTCCCACGCCGAGCAGCCATTCAAAATATGCTGCCCGGTGCCAACTTGAGGTGGTGCGGGATGGGGGTATGGCCGTGAAGGAGCTCCATCCATACGTGCATTGCTTGCAGCTCCCTAATGTACCCTGTAGAGGTGCCTGGACCGGAGTGATGTCACATTCTGGCTCCCAGCACCTCTACAGGGCGCACATGGGAGCTGTACCAGCATTGCACGCATGGATGGAGCTCCGTCACAGCACAGCAGCCCACACTGGACCCCAGGCTGAGGATTCGCTCCGGTTCTCTTAGGGTAGGGATACTGGGTAGATTGTTTTTAAATGAAAATAATTTTTGGAGTGTGTGTATGTGTGAGAATGTGCGGTTGTGTGTGTCCGTCAGTGTTTTTGAGGGCCCGTTCACACTAGTACAGTGCGTTAATCATACAGTCCCATGCAGTTAACGCACTGTACCATGCAATCACACCTACTGCGCGTACTGGTGTGGGAGGTGCATTGCATTGCCATTCATTTGAATGATACCACAAATACATCTCCCACACACAGTTCTATCACCAACATGTTCCATGTTCCATTGCGGTGCAGCTTGGCACCCACTGCACCAGTCTATGTGGTAGAAGTACGCACACGCACGGCTCTATGGCTAAGGGTGGAGAGAACTTTGGAATGCAGAGACTTATTTGTGGAATTTGTGTATGTTAGATGCTCGAATAAAGTTCATTCTCAGTCTGAACTCATGCGGAACCACGGCCCGGACAAACACTTTGCATACAAAGGACTTCTCTATCATGATTTCACAACCATCTCGTGTCAGCATCGCAGCTCAATAAATCCAGTTGCAGGGCCCGGTTCGACGTGCCGCCTGGTTCTATGAAGTTGCAGTTGGTAGGGGTGCTCTCCGCACACCTTTCACCAGTCCCGGCCAATAAACAAAAATGGTGCTTGTAGTAACTATCACGGATGGCACCGTGCAAAACACAAAGTAGAAAAAGATAGGTCACCAGCACTCAAAAATAATTCAAAGAGAATAAGTCCTTTTTATTGGACAATTGTGTCACGACAATCAAAACGAGCCAGGCTCTTTTTGATTGTCGTGACACAATTGTCCAATAAAAAGGACTTATTCTCTTTGAATTATTTTTGAGTGCTGGTGACCTATCTTTTTCTACTTTGGTTCTATGAAGTCTGATCACTTTGTTAGGCTAAGATTTAGTAAAATGTCCACGTCGCCACACATTTCTGAAGTAAAAAGGTCAGGAAAGGTCAGACGGAGGACCGAACCGTTTATGAGAACTGGAAACCACTTCAGGAATCTTTATGGAATCCCCCAGGGGACCAAGTGCATGGAGTACTCGGTCCTGTTCTGGTCGTCGATGCGACTTCTGAGGTCAACAGCGCATCCTCTCCAACCCCCTTCCCCACAGCGCTGTTTGACCACATTGCTCAGCAGGAGATTAATTTTTAATGGAGGTGCGAGTGACAGCTCTCGTTTCTGGCAGAGATGAGTGCTGTCATTCACCACAGCAGCAGGAAGCTGTGTGTGTGGGGGGGGGATCAGTTTGACAGTACTGTGTATGTATACATAGAGGAACACATACACCAGGTTGCCAGCAGCAGTCTTAAAAGAGCAGCCCTCTACTGAGTGCTGTATGGCTCTGCCGCAGCGGATCCAGGTGGAACTTACCTGCTCCATCAGGTCGGTGCCACATCCGGCACGCTCACAGCAACTATTTCTGCACCTGAAGAGGGGGTGGTGGCTACAATGCAGTGTTGTAGCTCTCCCATAGGAATGTCCATCAATCAGGCTTCAGGCCAGAATGGAGCAAAAATGACACACCATGTGGCCACAGAACGGGACCAAGGTTTTCATGCACTTGGTCCCATGGAGGATTCCAAGTGATTGTGAGATTATGGTGAGACTTCTTCAATAAGAGAGATCATGCTGCAATGTGATACAAGGCACACAACAGAGCAGAAGAAATTGGCAGACAAACACGGCACCTCGATGTGATCACCTTGGTACGCACTGTCCCCGGTCACGTGATACAGACCTGCATGTCGCTGTCCAGTTCCCGTACGGACACAGGAATCACATTCATGTATTTTTCTTTGTCCTTCTTGCTGATGACATAGTAGCCTTCGCTGCGCGCACAGCCCGTCTGGTGCTCCCGGAGACCGTCCTGCTTGTTCCGCTTTCTCTTGGGGTCGGCAATGTTGGTGAGTGAGGCAGTGTTAAGGGAGACAACAATGTGAGACAAGCGTGCGCCGACGACACAGCGCCAACGCACGGTATGAAATGCAACTTGAACACAAGGCTCCAAAGTGACCTCAAAGAGTTCCAAAGAGAACCAATCGCCAATAGACATTTGTAGGGATGCACTGATACTAGTATCGGTATCAGTGCCGAGTATTTGGGCGAGCACTTGCCCAAATGCTCTGATGCCTAGCCCGATACTTCCGGTATCAGGAAGCCGGGCAGCGCGTCTTTAGGCGTTGCTCGGCTTCCTGATTGGCCGGGAAGCCGGCTCCATGCTCTCTCGTCACTTGCGACGAATCAGGAAGCCGGGGAACGTGTAAAGACGCGCTGCCTGCCTTCCTGATTGCTCCGGAAGCCAGGCACCGTGTAATGACGCTGCGCCCGATTCTCTGATTGGCAGGGAAGCCGGTTTCATGCTCCCTCGTCACCTCATTAGACCTCCTACTCTATAGACCCCTCGTCACCTCCTCCTCCCATGCTTGCCTCCAGAGCCTCTCCCATCCTCTTCCCTCCTCCAAAGACCTCCTAATCTGTAGACCCCTCGTCGTCACCTCCTCCAATGCTTTCCTCCAGGACTTCTCCAGAGCCTCCCCCATGCTCTGTAGCTCCCTAACCCAATATCTCCAGCTATCTCTTACTCTGTCCACCTTTAGGCAAACCCTGAAAACTCTTCAAGGAAGCCGATCCTGCCTCTACCTAACAACTGAACATCAACTCACCTCTTACAGTTATAACCTTTTGTATCACTTACCCCTATTGTAAGCCCTCATGAGCAGGGCCCCCGTAACCCTATCGTGTTGAATTGAATTGTAAAGCACTGTTACTATATAAATCCTGTACAATGATAAAAGAAGCCCCCAACCCCCCCTCCCCAACAAGCTGACCAAAGTTTACCCAACCTATTTCGGCATGGCCTACTATGTGAAGGACTCAAGTTGTGGAAGGATATTTGTATGGGGAACCCAGTGGGTGTCGTTCAGCCAGTCAGTACTGTGGTCCTCTTGCAGCAGCCTCTCGTAGGTTTCCCTCAAGAAATACATGTCTTCTACATCCAGCCCGTTGTTCCAGATGTCATAAAGGATGGTCATCTGTTCAAATTCGCTGCGCACCTCGTACTTTGGCGGGGAAGGCGGTTTTAAAGGACGCCGGTTCTTGTGAGACCTCAACTCCCGAGTGGTCACCCAGAATTCCTCTTCGTCCTCATCCTCGTCTTCATCGGACGTGACCTCCCCGGGCTCGATCATTTCCTTCGCTTGCTGCTGCTTACGGCTTTTCCTCTTAGAGTCCTCATGATGTGCTTTGGTCGCGGCCTCCTCTGCTTTCCTGGGTGACGACAGATGGAGGTCGCCAACTTCCAACAGCCCTGTCCTGGCCTCCAGTCCTGGGACTAAACCACCTCCGACGCAAATCACCTCCTCTGGGGCCTCCAGCACAGGCTGACCCAGGTCGACATGGAGGAAGTCGCTGGGTTTCTCCAAGTCTATAGACACTCCGCGTTGCCTCTTGGGAGGCTGCTTTAATGAGGCGGGTATCTGTGCGTAACTGTGCTCCAGCAAGATCTGCCGTACCGGGGCAAAAAGAAGTTCCTCTAGGTTTTCCGTTCGTTCTGGCTCTAGCGGTTCTTGTACAGAAGCGGCCGTTGGTTCTGGTTTATGTGGAAGTTCTGGAAGAGCCGGTTTTACCTCATCCACTTGGTCATACTCATCATCTAACATATCCTCTCCATCTGGTGGCGTGACTTGTTCTCCGACTCGCGGTGGGTTAGACTTCACCAGACAGGCATGATCCCAAGGGAGGTTTAATACTGTTAGCTGCTCCGGTGGTGTCTTCTGAGGCGAAGGCTCTTTGGCAGGTGGTGGTGGGACCAGAACAGGCTCGGTTTTGGGGCTCACAAGAGTCTCTGGCGGCTGTATTGCTGAAGGAGCCTTTGGTGGAGTTGGTGGAGGTTCCTCTGCCGGTGGCATCGGTTCCAACAATGGCTCCTCCTGTGCTTTCTCTAGAATCTCGGGGGGTAGTTTCTCGGTAACCACATGATTTGGCGGTTTGCTCTCGGCAGGTTCGGGCTCGTCTTCTGGGGAAAGGAGGAAGGTGACGGTTTTTCGCCTCTTCTTGGGTGGAGGAAGAAGTGGTAGCGGCGGAGACGGAGGGGTGCATGGTTTGGTGGGTGTGATTGGAAGAGACTGGGGTGGAGACTGTTGGGGCGGGGCTTCTATATACGCTTCCTGTTTGACTGGTGGCGATGGAGACGCATCTGAAAGTAAATTTAGGAGATAAGATGTTAAATTTCATTAGCATGTTAATAAGGAGGGAGCCGGGAAAAGCAACATACAAGCAGAATAAACATCAGCTTTAACCTTATATCTCTATATATCTCTATCTCTATATATCTCTATCTCTATATATCTCTATCTCTATAGATATATATAGATAGATGTCTATATATAGATATCTATATAATCACTTCCTGCATTCAGTGTCACTCTCCGGCAACAGATGAGGTGAGATGCTGATGAAACAGATCTGTGCTTCATCAGCTTCTCTGGGGGTCCCTAGGTGACATTAGGGGTCTTGGAGACCCCTGATGTCTCCATAAAGAGGACCTGTCATGTAAATTGGCTATCACAAAGGGGGTTTCTTAGCCCCCCCTATGTGATAGCAATTAAGTTAAAGGAGAACTATGAGGTGAGTGCTTTTCACTCACCTCATAGTTCTAGCTGACCTGTGACAATGAGACTGTCACAGGTCGGCTCAGTAGATCGGGAGGTGAGAGAACACATACCAGCGTTCGCTCACTTCTCGATCCTGTCATGGCTCTCTGCCATGACAGGGGAGGTGATGGATTCCCCCCTCCCCGCTCCGATCCGCCAGCGCTGACTGGCGGAACGGACGGGGGAGGGGGCGGGTACAGCTGGCTCTGCCTCTAGATAGGCAGAGCCAGCTGTCACTCACGCAGCTGGGCGGATCTCGACATCTCCGGCGTCTCAGTATACCGCGAGCTGTAGCTCGCGGTATACTGAGCTTAGGGTGACGTGAGGACGCTAGTTTGTGTCCTCCCGTTACTCTAAGGAGAACTATGGGGAAAAGCCCTGACCCCATAGTTCTCCTTTAAGTCTAAAAAAAAATAAAGTTTAAAAAAAAAAAAAAAAACCTAAAAAAAAAAAAAAAAAAGTCACAAATACAAAAAATGTAAAATAACAAATTTTTTTTTCAAGTCCCCCGCCCCCCCACATACACACGCAAACATGCGTCGGGTGCGTCTACGTGCGAAAACAACGATTGCGCCTATTGTGCCGCACATGTTACATATCGCCACGAACGTCGCAGTGAGCAATCATTTTAGCGCCATCAATCACTGATAACACTAAACTGATGAGCGGTACGAGCTTTTAAAATCGTCGCCTATGGCCAATTTTGGGTGTGGTTGTTTTCTGCAATTTCGCGGGGCGCACGCAATTTTAGGGCTTGACATGTTTGGTGTCTATTTACCCGACGTGACCCCCACTTTTATATTTTACCAAAAAATTGGGTAATAATACATTTTTCATAACATTTCATGGGTTTTTTTTCAAAATTTTGGTTACTTTTTTTATTATATAGTAAAAAATAAAAACCCCCAGCGATGATTAAATACAACCAAAAGAAAGCTCTGTGTGTCCCCAAAAAAATGGTATAAAATTTGTTTCAGTACAGCGTTGTATGACTGAATAAACATCAGTCAAAGTACCGCAGCGCTGAACACTGAAAAATGTCCGGGATAGGAAGGGGCGTAGCACCGCGGTCATCAACATACAACATATGACAGTAAAAAGTAGAGAATCAAGAAATAGAACGGGTTGCATCTTATCGACTGCCATCAAGTGTCCCCTTTGGAATGGGCCTGAGGCTCCAGACCATGCCGATCGTGCGGTTTGGTTCGGAGCAGCGTATTAGCTGTTTTGCAGATTGCACGGTGAGCTGGGAAGTTATATTGGGTTAACCTTAAATTGTACACTTACCCCGGCTCTCCTCTTTCTCTTCGACAGGTTCCGGAGGAGGAGGTCCTGGTGGGCTGGGAGGTCTGAAGGGTTCAGGTATCGTGGGAGCCACTAGGGTCTCGTCCTCCTGATCTTCCTCATCATCAGAGGAGGCAGGGGATGAAGAAGACGACGAGGAAGAGGAGGATGAAGAGGACGACGACGAACTGCTGTCCTCGTCGCTGGAGCTGTCGCTGTCTGACGCGATCTTGTTGGAGAGTTTGGCCAGTGGGGTCTCTTCTGTGCCGGGACCGAGAAGATTGTACAATAAGAAAGAACGTTCATACCGATCATAAACCACATGACAGACAATAACCGTGAACTAATGAACGGTCTATGGCCAAACTGCGGCCCTCCAGCTGTGGTGGAACTACAAATCCCATGAGGCATTGCAAGATTTTCACAGGCACTACTCCCGGAGAGAAATGCATCATGGGATTTGTAGTTTCACCACAGCTGGAGAGCCGGAGTTTGGCTACCCCTGGCTAAGGATTCTTCTCGTCATCACGTCTTCTACTGTTTTCTCTCTTTTACCACCAACATCCCATAGACTGCAGCTTTCTTACACCAAAAGAAAGAGGGGTCTTTCCATAATATGTAATAATACAATAATCATGTGCTAACAAGGGACATGCTGGTAGGAGAAGAGAGGAGAGTGAAATATAATCTCATCAGTCTGCTTCTCCTTTCACTGTCCAGTTACAGGCTGAGGGAGGGACAGGACCTGCAAGTGTTACTGAACTGCAGCAGAGAGAAATCAGGTCTCCTTGCCATGCCAGACAGGCCTATGCTCTGTGGAAGAGCTCTGTAAATCTCAGGAGTGGATGGACAGAAACACACATCCTTTGGTATGTAAAACAGACCTCGTATATAAATGTAATCTGTGTGTATGGCTGTTTTTTTTTTTTAGCTTTAAGGGCTAGTTCACACCGGCCGGAACGCACTGGATTGCATCCTGGCCGGCTCACTTTGTTTTGGGGCGGGAGGGGGGCGTGGCGGTGCATTGAAGTCAATGGCACTACAACCGCGCCCTACGACCGCAGTGCGATTGCCTGCACAGGAACGCGTGGCACCTCAATGCTCGTGTTCCGGTCCGCTGAAGTCAGAAAAAAATGCTATTTGTTGTGACCAGACCGCAGGCATTGATGTGTCACGCGTTCCAGTGCGGGCGATCGTACTGCGGCCGGAGGACGTGGCTGCGGTGCCTTGACTTCATTGCACCACCACGCCCCCTCCCGCCCCATAACAAAGTGAGCCGGGCCGGAAAGCGCTGGTGTGAACAATCTATTCATTATAATGCTATATCTAAAAACAAATCGTTAAAATCTGTCCTTCGTGTTACAGTCTCACCTTCAGAATCTTCATCCTTCGAGCTGATTTCATCATCATCGTCGTCATCATCATCATCCTAGGGGATAGATTAAAAAAAATACTCAGTGGAAAAGACCATCAACTGAAACCGAAAGATAACATTTCAAACTTGCTTGGAGGGAATTCCAGCGACATTAGTTTAAAGCAAGTCCCCCTTCCTGACTTAACCTTTTCATGTACAAGATGTTCAATGGTGACGGCAACATTGGCAACAAACTGTTTGAGATTAACTCCATGACAAAGACTGGAGGCCACCACCTAAAGTTGGTGGAGAAAAAATTCCAGCACAAGGGGCGAAGAGGGTTCTTTACAGTAAGAGCAGTTAAGGCCTGGAACTCGCTGCCACCGGCAGTGATTTCAGCCAAGAGTGTAGATGTGTTCAAGAAACTTTTGGACAATTTCTTGAGGGACCGTAATATCCAGGGATACCAGTGTCCCTAAGAATGAGATGATGCGTGGACCTATATGGGTTGGACTTGGACGTATGTCTTTATTCAACCCCAAATACTATGTAACTATGTAACCTAATCTACCCTCCGCAAATACATCGTTTCCTCCACCCGGAGGCCGCATTACATCCAGCTGCACTGTCCTGGCTGCGCCTGCGCATTACAGGCCCATAGACATCTAATGGCACCGTCTTGGATCGTCTCCGGTCTTGTGACACGGCCCATAGACGTCTATGGGGCACTAATGCGCAGGTGCAGCCAAGGACAGTGAAGACTTACACTTCTAAAAGGTGAATGTTAGCCATCATGTATTGATGGAATTGTGTCTCCTCTGAAAATGTCATGGCCCAGTGTCTTCTTTTTACTTTTTACCAGCTTTAAATTCTGTTCAAGAATGATCTCCTGCAGAGTGGTAATGCAGGTTGATCGCTGGAAGGGATTCAGCTGAACTCCACTGATTACATGATAGATATATATATATATTGCTGCAGGTGAGCGATGGAGGAGCTTCAGTCACCCACCCCACACTGCCCCGCATGGGCTGTCTATAGGGAACAGTGAATTCAAATACAAAGCTCTTTCGTTGCGACCTTCCAAGATGGTGGTGCTTGTTGCGACAACACAAATGGTGCCATGTGAAGTTCCAAATGAATGTCAGATAGTCACCTGCACACACGCAATGTATAACCAATCCTGTGACGTTTTATTGAATCACTGTCATCATTTGTCATACATAGCCAATGTTTTGGGGCCACGCAGTGAGTCACTATGTTACCTTGTGGAAGGGACCCTGCGCGGCCCCGAAACATTGGCTAAGTATGACAAATGATGACAGTGAATCAATAAAATGTAACAGGATTGATGATACATTGCGTGTGTATCAGACATTCTTCCGGCAGCCATGTACGTTTCCCTGACCTTATCAGATGCGGATTCCTCAGAGGCCTCTTCGCCCTCACTGTCTAGGTGGAATGGGCTCCTGCGTTTGTGTTTTCCTCGTGCGCCCTCCCGCTGTGGAGGTTTTACTCCTGGCCGTGGTTCTGATGGCGTCTCCTTTCCTCGCCCTCCTAAATGAGAAATGTGTTGGTCAGAGAAGGAGGAGAAGAGAGAAGGAGGAGAAGGGGGCAAAAGAGGAGAGAAGAGAAGGGGGCTAAAGAGGAGAGAAGAGAAGGGGGCAAAAGAGGAGAGAAGAGAAGGGGGCAAAAGAGGAGAGAAGAGAAAGGGGCAAAAGAGGAGAGAAGAGGGCAAAAGGGGAGAGAAGAGAAGGGGGCAAAAGGGGAGAGAAGAGAAGGGGGCAAAAGAGGAGAGAAGAGAAGGGGGCAAAAGAGGAGAGAAGAGGGCAAAAGAGGAGAGAAGGGGGCAGGAGAGAAGAGAAGGGGGCAGGAGAGAAGAGAAGGGGGCAAAAGAGGAGAGACGAGAAGGGGGCAAAAGAGGAGAGACGAGAAGGGGGCAGAAGAGAAGGGGGGAGAAGGGAAAGGAGGAACCCTTGAGTGGTGTCTACATCTACTCACCATCCTCTTCCTCCTCTGCTGGCGTGGATGGCCGCGGCCTCTTCTGTTCACTGTCGTCATCATCATCCTCCGATGGATGCTTCCTCTTGACCTGTGTGGTGTGAGGAGAATTCCAAACATCAGCCCAAACACACCGGACATTAAGCTGAAAACGTTCTGGATTGTTCTGGTTAACCACGGCATCCAAATTCTTTCAGAACACATGAGAAATATAAAATGAATCATCTGACTGGCTGCTAAATGCAGAAATAAAAGCTCCTCCCTTTCTATAAATTACAGGCAGTTTGCGTACTATGATTCTCCATAATGAAGTCTGTCAACTCACCTTGAAAGACGGAAGCCTCATTGCCTCCCGCAGTCCAGTGCCAAACCCGAAACCTTCAGCGCCTCCGCTCTTGGCCCAATCCACCAATGAGAGCAGGCCAGGTTCTTTAGGACGGGTCTTTTCCTTGTCTTCTTCCCGGACAACAGGCTTGGCCACGCTCTGGAACGGCTGGAGAGAGATAGGCAGCGACCAGTTTACAAATGCACATAGTGTACCCAGAACATTCGCTCCCCCCATAGATGGCAATGCAGAAACCCATTTGAAGCAGGTCAGAGGCATCTCTCAAACTCCGAATGATCTCAGAAGTGTCTCTAACTAGTGCCATCGATACAAGCCCAAAATTGTCAACACCGACCCTTCCACCTTTATTGCAGTAGAGGTGCCTGTAAATACCACGGACATGAAAATTCCTCAGCCCCCCCACAACACCCAGAGCTCCGGAACCGAGCAGCGACAGGGTGCAAATACTGAATCAGAAAACAAGTACGCCCCTCTGCAGAATATAATCCACCGCATGCACCCCAGTGAGCTGCTGAAAAGGCACACGCATTGCATCATGGGGTATATGCCAAATGTTTATTAGTGGGTGACTGTGGGGGGGCATTAGAGTGTAAGCTCCTCTGTACAGAGGCTGATGGGAACGGTTCATTGATCTCTGTACAGCGCTGCGGTATATGTCAGAGCTATATAAATGTATAATAAAAAAGTGTGTGACTGTGGGGGGGGACATTGGAGTGTAAGCTCCTCTGGTACAGAGACAGATGTGACTGGCTCAGTGTTCTCTGTACAGCCCTGCAGTATATGTCAGAGCTATAGAAATGTATAATAATAGTGTGTGACCGTGGGGGTCATTAGAGTGTAAGCTCCTCTGTACAAAGACTGATGGGAATGGCTCAGTGTTCTGTGTACAGCGCTGCAGAATAGGTTAGCGTTATGTAATGAAACTCTTCACTTACTTTTGCCTTCTCCTCCTTGCGCTCCCACCACTCGTCGAAGGCTCGGAAGGCGACATTTTCCACCATCTTTCGGTTTAAGTCTCTCTGCATAGTGCTTTTCATCTCCTGGATGAGAGCAGACAACACACTTGTGATGGTGGTAGCGTGCGGGTCCACTCCGCTCTCCTGCCCCCAGCCCAGTGGCCGGAGTTCCTGTCCCAGTGCTCGGTTGTTCCTGATAGGTAGCTCCTGTAGTGGTAACAAGGGTTGGATCTGCTGTGTAGGGAAAAGGGGGTAAACCCCTGCAAAGACCTGCTCGGACATAAGCGGCGGGGGGTGCTGTTGCCGATGTCTGTGAGGCAGCTGGTGGGGTATTAATGGCGGGATGTAGGGGTCCTCGTACGGCTGCCCTTTGCTTTGCCTGTTCTGCTGCAGGCGGCTCAGCATCTGAGTCTGCATCTGGAAGGACATGGAAGTTCCGCCCCACTGGTTGCCCAGCCTGTTCACCAGCTCCATGGAGTTCACAAAGTCATAGATATGAGGAGCGGCAGTGGCCGAGGACGATGAAGGGTCGAGGGGCGGAGGGGTGGGCGGATGACCCCTGGCAGAAGTGTTGGGCAGGAGCGGGTAGGAATTGGGGGCTTGGTGATGCGGGTGGGGCGGTAACTGTAAAAGGGGAGAAGGAAGGTGTTGTGCCGGGTAACCTCCTGTAGGTCCCGTTAGATGAGGCAGAAGTGGGTAAGGCGGACCTGCAGCTCCTGGCATGTCAACAGCCATTTCTTCATCCGAAATTTCCATATCTTCTCCTGATGACAACTGAAGGGGAAAAGAGAACAGACATCAGCCAATATGTCGACAGTTTCTTCACCATGCACATGAAATGTTTTTGCCCATTCAGGTCAGAGTGGCAGGACTTCCCAATACCCCATCTCTAGTTAACGCACCCATCCGTGTCCCCCCACCACCTCACGCCATTGCTCTTACATGGCAGGGTACATTCCCTCTCCCATGTGACTGGGCAATCGCCAAGCTCAAATACTGTCAAGCAGCCGGAGAGGCAGGTGATGTCCCCCACTACGTGACACCAGAGCTCACCCCGGGTGGACGTCTGCAGCATGGAGGGTAAATCTGTGACTGTACGAGGGCTGGCCATAGAGGAGACATGTGTCACTTGGTCCTGAATGGGCGGAAGTGGTGGTGTTTCTTTAAAGAGAACCTGTTCTTCATCCGTGCAGGTTGGCTTTAATGGTGGCTCTCAGCGCAGTTTACATTCCCTTTCCCCTTGCTGCAGCACCCTTCCTCAAAGAGAAAAATCCCATTGTAGGTCGTGGCATGGCTGTTACACTGAAGACTTTCTCTCTCTGTCCCCTGAGGACGGTGCTGGGTGTCTGAGTGTTCTATAACAAAGCAATTGTCACGTAGGAAGAAGTGCAGGGCATGTCCCTTCACTGGCCCAGGTCTACGGTGGCCTATGTGGTAACTATGAGCCGCTACAGTTGGGGGGGTAAAGGGAAGGTAATTATGAGCAGCTGCGGATTTTGGTAGCAGAAACTGGCAGGATCAACAGCTATTAAATATTCCCTCTCACCAACATAGAAAACTCCACAGGGATCCAAGTACGCAACTTTAGTATTTGGGGGTTACACGCACTTTAAGGGCCCAGTCACACCTTGGTGCACATGACAACTGAAAGTGTAAAATGAGTCCCTATAGTCCATCAGTGGGCACATATTAGCCCCTCCCACCTTCTCTAACCCATTCAGCACGTCTCCCCCCCCCCCCCCCCCCTCCTTTGAAACAATCTA